>NC_133617.1:721329088-721546588 GCF_048593235.1 Sminthopsis crassicaudata
TAAGAATCCATGTAGGCATTCAAAGAGAGTGCCTCTGATTTAAAAAAAAAAAAAAAACACCATCTAGCTGCAAGAAGCCCAATATCTGGCATCCAGTAAGGGCTTAATAAACACTTGCCCTCTGTCTGCTCAATTGATGTCTGACCAGAGAAAAGACACCAGGAAAGTGAAGGGCCACGAGTCTAAGTCATATGAGAACTGTTTGAAATAACTATGCAGGCTTAGCCTAGCAAAGAAGGACTTTGGGCTATAATAGCTATATATTATATATAATAGCTGTCTTTAAGTATTTGAAGAGCCATCCTTGGAAGGAGGGTTTAGACTCCTTTTTGGCCCCAGAGCTAGCAAGAACAGCTGGCAAGTTGCAAAGAACTAGATTTAGGGGGGGAAGAAACAGGGGGAGGTGAGGGAGAGGGAGAGAAGAACAGGGAGAGGGAGAGGAAGAGAAGGAAAAGGAGAGGGAGAAAGGGAGAAGGGAGGGAGAAAAAGGAGGAGGAGAGAGAGAGGGAGAGAAGAAGAGGGATAGGGAAAGGAAGAGAAGGAAAAGGAGAGGAGGAGAGGGAGAGAAGAAGGAGAGGGGGAGGGAGAGAGAAAAGGAGAGGGAGAAAGGGAGAAAAAGGAGGAGGAGAGAGAGAGGGAGAGAAGAAGAGGGATAGGGAAAGGAAGAGAAGGAAAAGGAGAGGAGGAGAGGGAGAGAAGAAGAAGGAGAGCGATAGAAGGAAAAAGAGAAGGAGAGGGAGAGAAGGAAAAGGAGAGGGAGAAAGGAAGAAGGAGAGGGGGAGGGAGAGAGAGAGAAGGAGAGGGAGAAGAAGAGAAGGAAAGGGAGAGGAGGAGAGAGAGAGGAAGAGGAAAAGGGAGAGGAGGAGGGGGGGGGCAGGAGAGCTGTCCAAAAACTGAATGGGTCCCCTGAAGAGGTGGTGGTTTCCTTCCCTTTGAGTTTTTCAAGCAAAGATTGGATGACCTCTTGTCAGGTATGCTACACTGACAATACCTTTCATGTGGATTAGACTAAAAGGCCAATAAGGTTTCTTCCAACTCCAAAATTCTGTGATTCTGAATGCTGGCCACCAAATACTCCAGTTCTGTTTTAGGGGGGCCTGGTGTGGATTCTCTACCTAGTGGCTAAGAATAGCTCGCTGTGGCTCCTTCCCAACCAACTCCACTCAGATGCTTATATTTTAAGATTCTTTGTCTGAGCCTATTGCCGGAGCTATACCTCAGCAGCATATCGGACTTGGTTTTTTAAAGAGATGGATTACAAGGGAAAATTCCACCTTGACTTGATTTTAAATTACCTCAAGGCTCAATACATCTCTATTATGCCTCTGAAATGCCAAGTTTATAAGTTGATGCCAGGCTATACTGCTGAAAAAAGGTAAATGCACTGCCAACTATAATCGACCTTTATTGTTTGAAGGAAGGACTGTTCTTTATTATCAACAGAAGATAAGTAATGGCAGCATCCATTTGTCATTCAAAAAGGAACATTCAGTCAGCAGAGAATGAATGGAAACCAACAGTAAGAGATTTTGTTCTTTCAGTTGTGGAAAGGAAATCACGATTCTAGGTCAGGGTATGATCACATGCAGTTTCCATTGATTTGAGAACACAAAAAACTACAATATTCTATGTGTGTGTGTACATACATACATATACTCACTATGTACATATGTATTATATGTATGCATGTATATATGTATATATAGGTTTGTGTGTGTGTGTGTGTGTGTGTGTGTGTGTGTGTGTATACACACACATACCAAAGAAGAGATGTTTCTTATAATGTAGCTTTTTATATATTTGATACTTGGTAGATTTTATGTATGTGTGTCCATACATACCACATATACCAAAAAATCATTATTCTTTGGGGTATATATATATATATATATATATATTTGTTCATAAATAAATAAATAAACAAATAAACAAACAAACAAATAAATAAATATATGTAGATAGCTAGCTAGATAGTTCTTCAAGAGCCGATCAGGTTTTTGCTATGTGTGCATAGTATCCCCCTAGCATTTAGTACAGTACCGCCCACTATTACCCCTGTTTTCTGATTGATTTATTGCTGCCTACCCATGCCATCTTCCCCATTAGAACTCGAGCTCTCTGAGATCAAGAGTTCTTTCATTGATTTCTCTGGATCCCTAATACCCGATAAAGCAGATGTTGAATAATGCTGCTATGACTGACTTAGTCTCACTTAGCTCCATTTAATCAAAAAATTTTAAAAATAAAAGAAAAACACATCTAAATTGTTTACCACTTGTATAGTGAGGAATATTTCAAAATACAAGCAGATAATATCCTAATTGTGGACAGACCAACCTGAAAGAAATAAGATTTTTGTCTAAGGTAGTGATTTCCAAATACACTTAGACCAACTTAGTCCTACTTCCCAAACGGCCTTTGATGAAAACCAGGTGTCCCTACCGGAAGAAAGAGTCTCTGGGCGGCACAAGGCTTGAAGAGCTTCTTCCATTCCTGAGCATTTCCAACAGAAAACGTGATTGGATAGATGCTGTGTTCAAACTTCTTTGTGTATGAGGAAGGCCACTGTCGCAACTGAAAGACAGGGAAGCAAAAGAGGGGAGATCAAATCTCGAGAAAGAGTGAAAGGACTTGTAGGTGATGCTATTAAAGGCTGGAGGGAGGTTTAACAGGTAAGTCAGAAGGTGGGTACTCATTAACATCTGGCTGGAGTTCTGCTGCTGCTGTCATCACCAGCACCACTAATCCTATCACCAAAGCTGCCATCACCATCATCACCACCAGCACCAGTATAGATATATATCTGCTGGGGGGGGGAGGGGGAAAATGTTATTTATTAATTAATCCTACTAATCACAATCCTACTAGGTGAGATCATTAAAAAAAAAACATACATTTTATACATTTCCCACAAAGATAGATAGGACCTAAAATTCCCCCATTATCTTACTCTTCCAAATAAAAATACAAACATTATCTGGAAGAGGAATGAGTTCTAGGTTCAGATTACCTTAGATAAATCATTTAACCATTTGAGCCTGTAAAATGAGAGTATTGAAACAGATGGTCTCTGAGACTACAAGCTCTTGATCCATAATACTATTTTAGCATTTACAATGCTGGAGGGCACAGTAGATAGAGCACCAGTCCTGAAGTCAGGAGGACCTGAGTTCAAATGTGGCCTCAGACACTTAACACTTCCTGGCTGTGTGACCCTGGGCAAGTCACTTAACCCCAATTGCCTCAGGAAAAAAAATGCCAGAAAAAAATCTTGGTTCTTTGTGACTCTGAGCAAATCAATGAATCTCTCTGATACTCAGTTTCCTCAATTGTAAGTAGAAATAATACTACCTGAAAAGTTTGTTTGTTACAAGGTCAAATGAAATACTATGTGTAAAATGAGCCAACTTTAAAAGTGTTATATCAATGTAAGTCATGATTATTGTTATTATCCTTATCATTATTATTCTCTAGATCCCTGTATCACCCTAAATACCCTCAGGTTTTGCCACCCATATTGCCATTTTGTTCTTAGGATCTCTGAACCTTTTTACCCACCCTGCTCTTTGATATGTGTGGTCTCCCCCAGTTGAAGTAGGGATTCTTTCAGGCAAGTTCCCTTTTTTTTTTTTTTTTCTGTTGTATCTTTAGTGCTCTGTACATATTTGGCACATAGTAAATGCTAATTAAATGTGATTTCACTAATTCGTTAATTATCCTGTGGTATAACACACAATATTTTATAATAAAAACCTTTAATGGGTTTTAAATAAAAAATAAACTCCTTTGTCACTTTAGTTAGCAAGATAATAATAGAATGAACCCTAGAATACAGAAGTTCTGATACAGTGGAAAGTCGTCAGAAAATCTGAACAAGAGAAACTGAAAACATGAAGTAAATTGTGGCAGCCGTGCTGGCCTTTGAAACTTTCTCCCGTTCCAGACAAATCCTCTAGCTGTCAGATAGGTTCTCTCTGAAAATATAACTTGTGTCTCGGTCTTTTATTCTCCCCCTGCCCCAATACTTCCCCTTAAACTCAACATAGTAAAACACACATGATGACTTTTAAGGTGCCAACATCTGCAAACCAAGTGGGTGCCAATGAATTGGAGAAGAGCTGAATAGAGATATAAAACAAAGACATTATTTTGCTCTAAAAAATAATATCTATGAAGATGTCAAGCTGACAAGCATTTAATGCCTACAGTGTGCTAGTGCTGCTCTAAATGCTGTGGATACAAAGAAAGACAAAAACAGCCCCTGCTCTCAAGGGGCTCATGGTCTAATGCTAAAGACAACATGGAACCCACCACAAACAAACAAGACACATCCTGGAATCCTGTCGTTCATCTCTGCCTCTTGGGCTCCCAAGGCTTCCTTCAAGTCATTGCTAACATCTCAATTTCTATAAAGAAGGTTCACCTGATGCTCTTTAATGCTAGGGCCTTTCCTCTCTCGATTACCTCTCAATTTATCCTATACGTGGCTTCTTCTTGTTTGAAAGTAGGGACTATCTTTGGACATTTTTTTTGTATCCCCAAGATCCAGCACAGTGCACATAGCACAAGCAATCAATGCTTGTTAACTGACTAATAAATTAGAGATAATTTGAGAGGGAAGCCATTAGCATTAAGGAGGAATTCAGAAGGTGAGACTTCAGGGAAGCAGGAGGCAGAGCTCCAAGAATGGGGGAAGAAAACATCCAATAAGATCTAAGCTCTTGCCCAGATCCAAGAGAGAGTATGTTATATGTCAATGGATCAAAGAGGATGGAGAATAGGGGGTGAGAAGTCTGGAGGGGTCAGGCTAAGAGGGAATTTCTCTTTATTTATTTACCTATCTACCCACCTACCTATTTATTTATTATTTTCTTGGTGAGGGATTTTCAAAGACAAACAGAACTATGGAAACATTTGTACAAATTGATGATGAATGAAGCAAAACCAAGATAAAAAGATATAGTTTTTTGTTGTTCAATCATGTTTGACTGTTTGTGACCCCATCTGGAGGTGGTTTGCCATTTCTTTTTTCAGTTCATTTTAAAGATGGGGAAACTGAGGCAAACAGGATTAAGTGACTTGCCCGGGGTCATACATTTACTAGCTGTATTTTCTTCAAGACTCCATTTAAATTCCACTTTCTCCTTTCCCTTAAGACTAACTCCAATGTAACTAAGATTAACACTGGACATGTCCATGGCAGTTATCTCTTCCATTACAATGCAAGGTCATGAGGACAAGGACAGATTTTGCCTTTCTTTGTATAATCTCAGCAAATTAGCACAATGCTTAGTACAAAACACACAACAAATATTTGTAGCTGACAGTATTTGGGGGCTCTACTTAAAAGCTTTTCTCTGTTACAAAGAAAGGTTCATTTATTGGGTGGGGGAAATCATGGGGAAATATCTATTGTAAAAACAGAAAGGACCAACAAAACTTAAAAAAAATAACAATAATGCTAGTACTTAAATTAACTAGATATTTAAGTGGTGGCTGACAGATTAGAGGTCACCCTTTTTCTTCCTCTCCCCTTACCGGCTGATTCCTGTTCTTCCTCTGGCATTTTCAAACCAATTTATGATCTCAATTTATTCCAAATATTCCTCAGGCTAATCTTGATGAAGACATTAAACCAATTTTTTTTTTTTTTTTGCTCAGAAAATGTAATATTTCCTAGCTTTCTTATCATTAACCTTCTACTCAACCTATTCTTCTTAGTATTTCTCATTACTCTAACTAGCCCAGCGGCAGGTTATAAGACAAGAGGATGGAGAAGATAGTATGAAACAAGAAAGGTTCTTTGTTCTCCCCCAAGGGAAAAACCTCAGGACTTGTCAAATTAAGGGGAAGTGAAAAAGGAGAAAGTAAAGTATTTATAAACAGATTTGGTCTCAGAATCAAATGATGGTCTCCATGATTGATGCATGGAACTAAAACAGAAAATCCAAGCTCTCCTCCCCTATCAGGATCAGATACTTCCATCAGGCTCAAGTTCAAGCTTTATTTAGGCTGGACGTTATTTACAGTTACTACGGTTTCCTATAAATTCACCTTCTTATCAAACTCAGGCTTCAGTGAATCCTCAGCAAAGATGTGAAATCGAATCTTGCGATAGCTGAAGAGGACGGCTGATTTGAGCATAATAAGCGTCTCTTCCAGACGGTCCCCACATGCCACAACGGCCAGGTGCATCCATTGTTCTGCTGGCAAGGCTGGGGAATGTTTTGGCTCCCCGTGCTTTCTGGGGAGAGAAAATAAAAACATCATGGAATAAAATACAAAAATAAAAACATTCCAAGATGGTGAGATCAGTCAGTCAACTAGCATTTAAGTGCTAAGTAAGTTATCTCCAATTAAAAACACACCAACTGACAAAATCTGTTATATCTTATGATACGATAAACATTGTGACAATTCTATTTCTATGAAAAGAACAAATTTAAACCTATATTTATTCCATTCGATTCAACATGCATTTATTAAGTAAATACTATGTATCAGGCCTGGACTGGACTAGGCTCTGGGACACAAAGATAATTCTGAAAACACTTGCTGCCCTCCACTCATTGATAGTTATTGCTGATACAATATGTAGATAGGCAATTGTCAATGCTGTAAAATTACCCATGCATATATCTGGCAAATAAAAACTATTAAAAAAAAAAGATACTATATGTAGATAAATGGGTAAATGAAAAGTAGACATGTTATTTCAAGAAGGATTGAATCTTAATATCTGAAGGGAGCTCAAGAAAGACAACACAGAAAGGTATGTATGCATGTATAATATAGATAAGTATATATTATATATATATAAAATTTTATAATACGTATGTATATATTATGTTTGAGGCAGTTGGGTAGTTCTGTGGCTAGAGCATTAGGCTTGGAGTCAGAAACACCTGAATTCAAATTCTGCCTCAGATACTAACTGGGCAAATCATTTAACTTCTGGGGGCTTTAACCCACTGGGAAAGGAAATGGTCAACTACTCCAATATCTTTGCCAAGAAAACCACATGGGCAGTACTGACATAATATGATTTATGTGTCCATAAAGAATCAGATTAAAGAACAATATTATATATTGTATGTATGTATATACATACAATATATAATGTATCTATTCTATATATATTTACATATTATATACATGTGTTTATATGTATACATTGTATATGTGTGCGTATTTATGTATACATCCCAGTATGTATACAATGTATACGTATATGTATGTGTGTGTATGTGTGTGTGTGTGTGTGTGTGTGTGTGTGTGTGTGTGTGTGTGTGTGTGTGTATATAAGGGTATCTGAACTGTTTCTGCCTCCACTAAGGACTGGCTACCACACTACAATTCCAAGCTTAATCCAGCCCATTTTGAAATGTCACGGCTGATTTTTAACAACTGATCCTGTCTTCCTGACGGCTGAAGAGGCTTCTATTTCCACAAGCTGTGGAAATCTGATTTGGGCATAACCCCAACAAGAAGTTGGTAGGAGGACCCTTCACAACTTTCCCACGTAATATGAGCAATACGATATTTCCCACCCCCCATCTGGATGTTTTTATTTTAAGAGTGGAATGCATGACCACAGCAGAAAAGGAGAATGTGCAAGTCAGAGAGAATGGGAGGAGGTGGACAAAACACGGGGATTTCTAAACCTGGTGAGAGCCCTGAGCCTTAATGCACGCAAACTGAATACTGGCTGGGTCTCACTGCGGGTTCAGGGAACCGATGAGCGTGGAAGAGAAACAGAGGCAATGGGTGATCTGCAACACCAAGGTATCAGGTACTGAGTCAGCCACTGGCCCGAGAACACCACCGGGGAGGCCAGAATTGCCCAACAGACATTTCCTCCCCATAAAAGATCTGTTCCAAACAAGGAGCGGGAGCCAATTCTCCAACACGCTGACTGCTGAGAAGAGTTTTCAAGAGAGTGGAAGAGGTCAGGAAGGGGCACTTTGAGACAACTGAAATTAATTTGAGAATTGGATGCCTCCTTCCCACCTGCTTTCCAAAAGTGCCCGGGCAAATTGGCACGTTACTTATTCAGCTAATAGAGGGCTTGCTCCTGGCTGCCTTCGCAATCACACGAGTCGAAGAGCTGGGTGGGGTCATTTGGCAAGCTTTGAGATTTGATTATCTCAGACTGGAACTGGTACCAGAAAAGCCTGCTCAGAAACTCCAGGCACTAAGTCACTCTGAGAGTGAACATTACATTCATCCCGTTTCTTTCTGAGACCACATTTCTGTCACAGTGCACCTAAAAATTAACCCTGTGTGGCAAACTGACCCCTGTTCCCCAGACCCCAACAGCTGTCCCTTCCTAAGGGTTTCACCCTCACCCACTGCTCTGTCACAACAATAATTAATTGATAATAACAGCCCTTTAAAACTCCCAAAGCACTTTGTAGACGTGCTCTCATCTGGTTCTCACAACCTTGATAGCTGTTGTTCCCTCTGTGTGTATCTGTTTTACAGATAAGGAAACTGAGGTTTCTGTCAGAGAGGCCAAATGACTTACTGCTGGTCATAGAGCTATGGCACTGGATCCATTTCTCCTTCATTTGGGGCCTTGGCAAATCCACTCCACTACTCCCTCCTGCCCTTCCCATCTCCTACGTGCCAGCTGCTCAAGCTCATGCAATTAACCTGGGGTTTCCACAGCCCTGCATGTGCTTGGGAAAGCCATGCGTTTACTTCCCTTGGGTCAGAATTAGAAGCCAATTGGCCCGCTTCAGCTGTTCTCTGGCCTTTCAGCCACATATGAGCCAGGGATTACCGCCTATCTTGGTGTCCAGTGACAAACACTTTTAAAAAACCGAGAGGGGCCAGCAGGAATAACAGCCCCTGGGGACAGAGCAGCCCCCCTCCGCCTACCTCTCACATTACATGGGCCATCTCAGGCTTCAGGTAATGAATCTGTCTTGTGCAGGCACAATGGATGGTGAAACTTTAGGTCACTGAAGTGGGCACCTTTCCCATTCTTCTATTAGAGGCAACTTAGCTGGCTAATATTACTGGCTAGTGCTGTTTAATGATGGCAGAGAATCTGGCTTTGAAAGCTGAAGCCCCCCTCCCCCCCAGAGCTATAGACTTTGGGAAGAAATCTATTTACTTCATTCTTTTGACTATTTAATTAAAAAATTTTTTTTTCTTTGTTAGATGAGACTCAGAGGATGTTTCTAATTAATTCTCTCCTCTGTCTATGATCTCTGTGTGTATATGTGTATGTATTTCTTTCTGTGTCTCTGTCTCTCACTGTCTTTGTGTCTCTCGCTTTCATCTTTGTCTCTGTGTGTATAAATGTGTATCTTTCTCTTATATTTCTGCCTCTCATCTCTGTCTCTCTGTGTCTCTTTCTCTGTGTGTCTGTCTCTGTGTCTCTTATCTCTGTCTTTCATCTGTTTCTCTCTGTATTTCTCATCTCTGCCTCTGTATCTCTGTCTCTCATTGTTTTGTGTCTCTCGCTTTCATCTTTGTCTCTATGTGTGTATAAATGTGTCTTTCTCCCATATTTCTGTCTCTCTGTCTCTCATCTCTGTCTCTCTGTGTCTCTGTCTTTGTGTGTATCTGTCTGTCTCTCATCTGTCTCTGCCTCTATGTGTCTATTATCTCTTTCTTTCATCTGTCTCTCTGTATTTCTCATCTCTGTCTCTGTGTTCCTCTCTCCCCCTTTTTCCTCCATATATAAGCAATCACCACAGCTTAAAGATCTATCTATTAAAAAGCTTCTCACACTCATGCTTTCCAGTCCCCCCTATTGCCACAATATGTGATCAGCTAGGATTGGACACTTTCAGAGTCATGTGGGATTTTTGAGAACATCTAGTCCATTTTCCTTATTCTGAACTCAGGTTCAGATGTATTATCCAAGATCACGTACTCCTGCAAGTGGCAGAAAATCATTTGAAAAGAAACCTCCTTATTCCTGGACAGCATGGTATAATGTATATAGCAAAGGACGTGGGTTCAAATCCTGGCTCAGACTCACTGGACATATGTCCCTGGGTAAGCTGCTTCATATCTCAGGGTCTCAGTTTCCCATCTGTAAAATGGGGGAGTTGGATCTGAGATTGTCTCCAGCTCTAAACCACTCCAGTCCATTGTTGTTCCCACTACAGCATCCTCCAAAACTCAGCGATTCAATTCAACAGATACTTACTTCCCACCTACAAGACAGATTTCCCCCTTACCAACTAGATAACAATACAATGAAAGTAGAATTTTCGCAGCCTCAAGACTCACACAAGCTTCATTCTACATTCCTTGGCTCGCTTTTAACTCTTCTTCTTGGCTTGGGTGATCCTAGAGAGGACCATTCTACCAGAACTCCAGCAAACCTTCCTCTCTCCTTCTCACGCAAGGACCCAGTCTGCTCCTCTGATCCGGGTCCACCATTGTGACATATTGTTACTCAAAAGTCTCCCATTTAGTCCTTTCTTTCCATTTCCACCATGAAATACTGCTAGCTATGAGAACAGAGGCAGGGTCAGACCCTGAGCAAGAAGGCCATGGGCCTCCTCCCTTCCTGCCAGGCCTCCACTCTCTGAGGTGCCATTCATTAATCCTCTCAAGCCTGGACTGAATTAGGACTCTGAGAAATATGCAAGCAAAGCCCCTTTTTACAGTGATCCCCATTCAGAGGATGAGGGACTCTTACTCTGAAAACACTGACCAGAGACATCACTGGTGAATCATCCGTACCTCCTTATGCCATTTCCAAGTGCCTATTATGAGTATCCCCATAAAGCATTTATTAACTGGCTTCTAGCAGGTGGAGCCATGCCAGTTGCTGAATCAAGACTACCCGGAGTGACTGCCTAGAAAGAAGCTTATAATATAATAATACACACTTACAGAGAGACAGGATCAAAGGCAAGTTAGGAAGCTCCATGGCCTTGTGCCAAATGTCATTGCTTTTGCTATTTGTTTTTATATAACTCTAAGAAAGAGCATTTCTGCACACACAGAGCCAACAACAAAGAGGATCCTAAATAGAAGATTTCCATTTTTAAATTTTTTTTTTGCTCCAGTGTTAATACCAACCCCTAAGAGCAGCATCTGGTGTGTTAACCATTCAAAAAACAAATCTTTCCAATGTCACTTTGTAATTAAATTAAAGTCAATTCAACAAGCATTCACAGAACACCTACTATGTACTAGAAAAAACCAATGTAGTATAGAGAAAACTGGCAAGGGCCCTTGCTTCTTGTTTTCCCTCCTCCTCTTCCTTCTCTTCTTTCTCCTCCTTCCTCTTCTTCTTCCTCCTCCTTTCTTCTTCTTTCTCCTCCCTCCTTCTCTTCATTTCTCCTCCTCCTCTTCCTTCTCCTCTTTCCTCAGACCTTGATCCACCCTGTCACCAGCTCCAGTGGCTTGGTAGGAATTTATAACTGCTCTGCAGCTGCTTCTGTGGTCCCCAACCCCACGTTCAGGGCTTCCTTCCTGCCAAGGTAAAGAAATGCAGGAAACCAATAACCAAAAACCTTCCCTTCAAAAGGCAGAAGCTTCTTCCTTTCGCTCCCGAAAGACTAGATATTTTCACAGCTGGCAGCAGCTGCCCCAGAATTTCCCCCCAAATTTTCCTGGGGCAGTTCAGCCCAGCTCAAGGCTCCCTGCCCATGCTGGCTCTGCTCAGCTCATCTCCAGCACTCGAATTCCTTATTACAGCTGCAGATCATGGTAAAGACCTTTTAAAAAGTTTTTGCCTTGCTAATTCTGGCTACTCAAGGATGTGGGTAACCAAAAGCTGGACATTTTTAACACTGTGCCTACAGATCTAATTATCCCCCTGAAACGAAACTTTGCCAAATGGAAGCAAGTAAAAATGTTAAGGTATATAGTGGTAGACTCAATCCCAGTCTGGGGTAGTATCATGTGTGGAGTGCTGGACCAAAGCCTGCCTCAGATACCAGCTCTGTGACTCCAGTCCAGACCACTTATTCTCACTGGGCCCCTGTTTTCTCATCTACACAAATGTTGGTGTTGGACTAAGCCTCCAAGGTCACTTCGGCTCCAAATCCATGATCCTAAGGCAACCTCCTGTTCAAAAAGTACTACCGTTTCTAAAAGACATACTGAGAAGTGTACATCCAAGATATAACAGCACAAAACCCTATGGATCTCACTGAATTCTATTGATTCACATGGGAACAAAGTCAGAAGACATCTGGAACACATCTGGAGAAAAGAAATGGAGTTCAAGGCCTTGAATGTTGCTGGGTAATGCATTCCTTTGTCTGTTGCCTGAAAAAGAAATCCTTCAGCCCTTCCCTCTCTTCTGGTAAATGATCAGGACTCATCCTCATACCCCGTCACCCTTTACATGTTAAAAAAGAAAAAAGAAAATAAAGAAATAGAGACCTAGGGATTAAAAGATTCTTCTGTGCAAACTATTAGAGGCAGAGGCAAGACTAGAACTCAGAGCTCCTGATTCCTCACACTCAATAACATTTCAAATATATCAGCGAGCTCAGTGGAAATTGTTGATTATAAGAGAAAGGTCCCACCCCACTCCAGATTCTATAATCCTGTGATTGCAAAAAACAAGTTCAGTCAATTTACCACAAAAATCAGTCAGTCAAACTTTTATTAAATGTATGCTATGTATCAGGCACTGTAATCAGAAACATAAATGAAGTCTTCCCTACCTTTAAGCTCATTCTATTGGAGAAGATGACATTCACATAGGTAAGCATTTCTTAAATGGAAGAACAAGGGATAGAACTGCGATTTCCCAGGTGTAGGGAAGTTTCAGGTGAAGAAACGTTCCCCTATCACCTTATGGTGGCACCTTCTCTGTAACTTATAGTTCTTACAGAGTTGATTAAAATAATGGCTCTCAAAGTGTGGTCTAGGGACCACTGGGGGTATCCAAGACCCTTTCTAGGTGTCTATGAGATAAAAGCTCTTTAAAAAGTAATACTATGACATTTTAATTATGAAGATGATCAATATCTCATTTTATTTATTTTTGGTGAGGTAACTGGGCTTGGGTGACTTGCTAGGGTGACACAGCTAGCAAGTGTTAAGTATCTGAGCCTGGATTTAAACTCTAACCACTGTACTATCTAGCTGCCCTAAAGATTATAAATATCAACAGATATAACCCATATAAACAAAAGCTCTTGAGGGTCCTCAATGATGTTTAAGGGGTCCCGAGGCCAAAAAGTTTGAGAATCACTGGCTAAGAGTAGGAAGATCAGAGGGACAGTAGAGATATATTGTACAAAATCCTTGTGAAATAAATATAAGACAATCTGAAAGGAGAAGAGACTAGCATCGGGGGTGAGCAAGAAGAGGTTCATGTAGGAGATGGCATTTGAGGTAAGCCTTGAAGTAAACGAGGGATTTGCAGAATACCATTATAAGTATCAAGGAGAAATCCTTCAGGAAACTAACAGATTAAAGAGAAAAGATAATAGCATCTACAAAGACTCAATACTAGCTTTCTTTCCCATTCTACTTACAGAGCTATCTATGGAGTAGACTTTGGAGACAAGAAAGACTTGCTTTTAGACAGATCCAGAAGAAAACAACAAATTATATCTACTCTGACTCAAGCCCTCTGCTCGCAAGAACCCCAAACAAAAATTCTATTTGGGATGGAAACTTTAATATTCAGCATGGGTGCTTTTGAGGGAGTCAGAGAATCTGGGTTCTGCTCCTAAATCACTATGGGACCTCAGGCATGTCTCCCCCTCCCCACCAGAATTCAATTTCAAAATAAAGGTTAAGGGCCCCTCCCAACTTTGAAAAAAGAAATCTAGGAATTCCAGAGTATCTGAAAAATTGCCGTTACTTGTTTTCCCGGCTGCTGGAGATGTAACATTTTCTTAATAGCTTAAAAAGTCTCAGGCGTTAGAGTTAATTAAACCTCAATTTCTAGAGATTATAAATAATGAAATACGGCATTTATGTGAAGTGGTATTTACTTTCCAGCCCATTAGTGCAAAAAATACTGAATTATTAAGGTGAATAATTGACTCTACACACAGAGTCTTTCCTCTTGTCTTCCAGCTCCCTTTTTATTACTCCCTCTCGATCAATGAGCTAAATTTCTTCATCCATTCCAATCTACGATCTGGTACCTACTATGTGGTACCTACTATGTGCAAGGCAGTGAACTGGATAGAGAAAGACAAAACAAGAAATATAGGTGCTACCCTCAAAGAGTTTGCTTGTGCATAAATGTGATGCTTTACAACTGGCCAGTGAATAAGAGTGTAAATGCCATAACTGGAGTTCAGAATGCCCTGAGTTCAAATCACATTCTAGACCCTTCCTAATTGGGAAACTCTGAACAAGTCACTAAACCTCTCTTGGCCTCAGGGAATAATAATACAAAGTATACAAAGTATGGCAAAGTGCCATACAAAAATCTTAAAGTTCTCTATAAAAGCTAGAGATTATTATTAGTAAAGCAACCAGCTCCTAAAGTAAGACCTAAGTCAGGACTGTCCATAAGCAGTCAGAGGAAAATAACTCCACAATTGAAAAAAAAAAAAGAGACAAGGGGAATGGATGCTTATAGTTTGCAGGGATTCTCAAACTACGGCCCACAGGCCAGATGCAGCCCGTCCGAGGATGTTTATGGTGACCCACCTTGATTATGGCAAATGAGCTGAGGACGGAGACAGTGTGAGTTTTTGTTTTTACTATAGTCAGGCCCTCCCACAGTGTGAGGGACATTGGAACTGGCCCCCTATTTAAAAAGTTTGAGGACTACTGGTTTAAAGGATGATATGCTACACTTATAGGAAACATTATAATGCCTCAGGTCTTTCTCCTCAGTTGAATCTGTCTGTCTGTCTGTCTGCCTCTCCCTTCCTTTCTGTCCCTCCCCCTTTCTCTCTCTGTCTCCATCTCTCTCTCTCTTCCCCCCCTTCTCTGTCTCTCTGTCTCTCTCTGTCTCTGTCTCTCTCTCTCTCTCTCTCTGTTTCTCTCTCTCTCTCTGTGTTTTTCTCTCTCTCTCTGTTTCTCTCTCTCTCTCTGTTTCTCTCTCTCTCTCTCTCTCTCTCTGTTTCTCTCTCTCTCTCTCTCTCTCTCTCTGTTTCTCTCTCTCTCTCTCTCTCTCTCTCTCTCTCTCTCTCTCTCTCTCTCTCTCTCTCTCTCTCTCTCTCTCTCTCTCTCTCTCTCTCTCTCGTCCTTCCCATTTCATGTTTTATCCACTGCTCCATCTAACTGCCTCCCACAGTTGAATCTCTTTAAAGGTGCCTTTGGAACTACCTTTGCATTTAGGACACATTGTCTTACTCCTGAAAGAAAGAACGTACACCAGAAAAGCAGCATCTGCTCCAACTAATTGCTCCACCTGCAGAATAAAGGGGTTGGACCGAGAGCCTCCAAGGACCTTTCTAACTCCAAACCCAGGGTCTTGCCATTTTAGAATCACATAATCTCATAGCTCTAGGGGCCCTTGGAGGCCATGTGGACCAGTAGAGACTAGGACAAAAACCCTACAATATATCTGACAAGATATCACCCTGCTTTTGTTAATTGAAAGGTGAAATAATTCTTCCATTTAATTCCTAGAGGCAATTCAGAATAGCTGATTAGGACCACATTTACTTTTCTTAGACAAGTTTTCAATCTCAACATCTGGGTTTGGAGCCTCAGGTATAGCAATATGTTGAACACACCAGCATCAGATAGGGCAATTCGATGAAATAGAACAAACATTTATTAAAATATGTGGGGAGGAAAAAAAAAAAGGAAACTACATGTTGTATAATTAAGTTCAAGTAAGCAAGCATTTATTAAGCACCTACTATATGTCAGACACTGTGTAAAGTTCTTCTTTGTACATATTTAGTTGCTTGCTGTCTCCTTCTTCAAGACTGTGAACTTCTTGAAGAAAGGGGCTGGTTTTTGCCTCTTTGTATTCCTAGAAATTAGGTGTAGCAATTAGCACAGTGCCCAGCCATAGTAGGTGTATAATAAATACTTTTTGACAGATGGTTTGCTGTCTTGGGAAAGGGGAAGGAGAGAAAAAAAAAATTGTAACTCAGAGCCTTATAAAAATGAGTATTGAAAATTGCCTTTATATGTAATTGGAAAAAATAAAATACTATTTTTTATTATGCTGGGCTTTTTTTAAACTTATTTTATTTTTCAAATTATATGTAAAGTTTTCAATATTCATCTTCGTAAGATTTTTAAAACTCCAACTCTTATTCCCTTCTCCTCCCCAAAATAGCAAACAGTCTGATACAGGTTATACATGTACAATCATATTAATCATATTTCCACATATAGTCATGTTGTGAAGACAGACTTAAAACAAAAGGGAATAAAACATGAAAAAGAAAAAAAAAAAAGCAAAATGAAATCTAAAAGATTTTGGCAAAGTCCAGAAAGAATAACGAAGCTTGGCCCTGAAGAAGAAAGAAAACTTCATTTTCCTTTCTAGCAGAATTTGGGGGACTTTGGGTGTCAGACATTGAGTATACTGTAGATCCAATTGAAATGCTTGGTTAATTTTGCTAGACTTTTTTAAGTCTCTTTCTTATTCTTTGTTATGAAGGATAGTCTTCTGGAAAGAAGGAAGATATGTATTTAGAAATGAAGGTGATGAGCTATGTAAGAGAGGAGAGCCATATTAGGCCATATCAAAAACATTTTAAAATCTCTGCCCACAAAGAGGGGGTTGGGAGGTGGGAAGAGGGATAAAAGCATATCCTGATATAAATAAGTATGACAATTGAACAGATGTAACAAAGCCAAGAGAATATCCAGAAAAAAAATGCTCTATGTAAATGTGAGTTGGAAGAGATGACTTTCTTCTGGGTGAAGGGAAGGTGTCGGAGAAGGATTTGTGAAGAATGCTCCACTGTGGCTTTGAACACAGAGGATTTCAACAGGAAAGAATATTTCAGGTATGGAACACGGGATATAGGCAGGAAATAATCCCATTCTACTTCCACTTAGGTGGGAAGAAAGAATGTTAATGAGATGAAGAATTCTCCAAAGAAATTGGCCAGAAAAGCTATTAGATCTACAAAGAGATGGAGCTTTTCCTTCCAGAAAATATGGAGAAACCAAGGGAATTTCACAGTTAATGTGCAATGATTACCTTTCTGGCAAAATCAAGGAATGGTTATTTACCAGTGCAAGCTGGTCCCCTTTCTAGAAACAAACAGTTGAGATGCTTCAAAGCCCACCTCTCCACTGTCTAGCTTATTAGAGATAATAAAAGCATTTTTTTTTAACAGAAGAGATTCAAGATGAAAATAAAGGAGGAAGAGCTTTGAAGAGGCGGAGAGGAATCTGGCATATATAGGAAATGAATGGTAGGAGATGTTACACAGAAAAGGGGAAGAAAAAAACAACAACACTATTTCTGAAAGGGGAAAAGGTGGCCCCTCAGTCCATCAGTTAACAAGCATTTATTAAGTCCTTACTTTGTACCAGATACTGTGCTAAGTTATGAAGGTATAAAGAAAGGCAAAAACACTTCTGATCTTATGCATCTCATGTTAATGAATGAGTGCTCAAGTTTTCACCATACATAAAATGGGGAAGACAGAATTTAAGTAACTATGAGATAAATTGCAAAGTAGATGGGAGATAGTCACATTAGTTAGTGGCTGCAGGGATCAGCAGAAGTTTTATATAGAAAGTGAGATCTGAACTGAGTCCAGAATGAAGTTAGGAAAATGACGAGATGATGGAGAGAAGGAAGGATGAGAAACAACCAGCATGAAAGCAGGGAAGAAAGCGCCATGTTTGAGGAACTTCAGGTGGAACAGTATAACTAGAAGGGAAGTGAAGTGTAAGAAGACTGGAAAGGTGGGAAAGGGATAGGATATGAAGAAGTGTAAATGTCTAACAAAGGATTTTTTTTATCTGGTCTTGGAAGGCATAGAGAGCCACCAGTTTTTTGTTTGTTTGTTTGTTTGTTTGTTTGTTTTTGTTTGTTTGTTTGTTTGTTTGTTTTGTTTTGCACCACCCATTTTTATTGAGTAAGTGGGTGGCAAGGTCAGACTACCATGTTAGGAAAATCATTTTCTACCCCCCCCCACTTTAAAAGATTTTACTTTTTCCAGTTACATCTTCAGTATTCATTGCTATAAGATTCCGAATTCCAAATTCTCCTGCTCCCTCTGTCTTCTCTCCCTCCTTCCCAAGATAGCAAGCAACCTGATAACAGGTAATACAAGTATGTGTTAAACACACTTCCACATTAGTCATTTTGTGAAAGAAGAATCAGAACAAAGTGGAAAAACTACAAGAAAGAAAAAACAAAAAAACAACAACAACATGCATGGCTTAATCAGCATTCAGTCTCCATAGCTCTTTTTCTGGCTGTGGATAGCATTCTCCATCACAAGTCTTTTGGAATTATCTTAGATTACTACATTGGCGAGAAGAGCTATATTTATCAAAGTTGACGCATGTTGTCACTATCTACAATGTTTTCCTGGTTCTGCCCTCCTCACTCAGCATCAGTTCATGGAAATCCCTCCAGGTCTTTCTGAAATCTGCCTGCTAATCATTTCTCACAGCACAATAGTATTCCATTACATTCATATACCACAATCTGTTCAGCTATTGCCCAATCAATGGGCATAGGAAAATCATTTTCACAAGGGAGTAGAGGATGGATTGGAACAGGGAAGGGACTAATGATATACATGTCAGGTGTGAGATCTAGTCAGGATAAGAGATGAACAGAGTGGCAAAGAGAATGCCATCTTACTGAGAGGTACCATGGCAGTTATTTCTCCACCTGACAATTACAAAAATGATATTTACCTTCTTTTCTCTATGTGTTATATGAAAGCGTTATCAAGTTTAGTGGATATAATATTTACTATAAAAGTAATAAGAACAACCTTAAAAATTTTCACAAATTCATAGGTTGCAAGTATAAAAAGGAGTCAGAAAAAAACCATAAAACCCCATAGCACCCTATTTCTATATGCACACCCAGAATATGGATGACAAGCAAGAAGAAACAGAAATAATAGAAAAAGAGACAAATTTGACCTCATAGATATTACTGAAACTTGGTGAAATAAGAGCTATGACAGGAGTTCTTTTCATCAAAAAAAAAAAAAAAAAAAAAAAAAAAAAAAAGTCTGAACCTAAATAACAAATAAAATGGGCATATCTGTGTATATTATAGGACAGAAGAAGCAGTTTGTATGTGTAACTATAAAACTATCACACAGAGTCTACTTTCTTTTTAAATATACATAATGGAAACTGGCCAATGAAAGCCCAGCCCTTTTAATCATGTACAGTATACTTGGCTTTATGCAATCCCATGTGTGGACTTCAGAACACACGCAGATATTGTATTACTGTTTTCCTGTCTGCTTAGCATGTGGTGAAGAAAAAGGCCTTGTGGCTGGCTGCTGAGCTGGAACTGAGTGTTTATTCAGAAGGGCCAAAGAAAGCCCTCTCTTTCCTGGTGGCAAGTGAGGCAAAGAGTGCTGTAAGAACCTGAAATCTATGTTAGAAACAGCATCAGACAGGGCCTGCTACTTTTGCTCAAAAGGACCAGGCTCTCATTGGTCAATCACCTGTTACATATATAAAAAATTCAATATATAACTTTCAAAATTGCCCTGTTTATCTCTGATTCCTTTTGAAGACTTCCTTCCATTCGGTTTTTCTTTTTGGAGGAAGGAACACTGTCCCCAGACCTTCTTTCCACATCTAATATTAAATAACCAGGACAACTGGACATAGAAGAATGGTTAGTCAATAATCAAAAGCTCCATTAAGCTCCTACTATGTGCCTAAGTATTGGGGGTAGAAATGCAAAAACAAAAAACAAAGGAGTCATATATTAATAAAATAATCTATGAAACACTACACTCTTTGAAAACTAAGATAAAAAAAAAACTGGAGACGATATTTTAAGAAATTTTACATTGAAATTGTACATACTTATTAGAACCAGGAAGCAAAGACAGAAAGAAGTTATCCATTTCTGAAAGGAAGCCCTAAAATAAAAGTCCCAAAAATATCCAAAGCTTCGGTTTCAAAGGAAAAGAATAGACTGTAAGCATCAGGGGGGAAAAAGCCAGCTTTTCAGGGAGCCACAGTAAAGCTCATATAATAAGATCAGAGAACTTAACACTAGAAATAAGAGAGCCTGAATAACAATATTCCAAAAGGCAAAACAAATAGGCTTGAAATAAAGAACAATTTACCCTACAAAGCTGAGTATCATTCTACAAGGGGGGAAATGACCCTTTAATGGAAGGGACAACTTTCAAGCGCTTCTAATGAAAAGAACAGAACTGAGAAGGAACTTTAAAATACAAACAGAAGAGGCCAGAGAAACCTAAAAGATAAATTTATTTATGTAATTAGTAAGAGCCATATAATGATATAGCATTAGCATTTAGTGGGGGAGAAGAAACAGATGTCTCTTTAGAATCTTAATATCTTTAAAGGCTATTGATGGAGTGAAATAAGAAAAACAGAAGTTTAGGGGAGCAGATGGCTTCTGTTTTGAGGATTAAAAGCAAAGGGGCAAACAGAAAGAATATACCAGTGTAGAAAGGAGGAAGAAGAGGGTACAACTTGCTATTTTTCATAACTGGGATATCTGAAGAGTACTGTGAGTTGTTGAGTTTCCGGCACAATTGACATTTGGGGTTTTCTTGGTAAAAATGGTGGAGTGGTTTGACATTTCCTTATTCAGTTTATTATTCCCAGATAAGGAAACTGAGGTAAATGGAATTAAGAATTACCCAGTGTCACACAGCACATGGAAAAAGGGGTGAGGAGGTGCCTACATCAGCTGAATTTTATCTCATTCTGAAACAATCAAGATATTAATGCAGCTATTAAGAAGAAAGTTTTTGTTATCTTTATCTTTCTCCATCAGCCTTAACTCATTCTGAATCTTAATATTCCCGACAGTATTCTTGCTAGATTGTACCATGTTTTTTAGTGTTTATCCTCCATTATCTGCTTTTGCTTCTGTCTTAAAAAAACAAACAAACAAAAAAAAAAAACAATTATTTTGGATTCATTCAAAACAAACTTCCTAATACTAGAGGAGGGAATTATGAAGGAGAAAAAACAACCTTTAACTAGAAACTAAGAAATATCTTAGATATCTCTTATTCAATTGAAGAATGGCTCATCAGATTATATGAATATAATGGAATATTATTGTTCTATAATACTTCAGAGAATCTTAGGTAGTGTAAATTGATGCAGAGTGAAATGACCAGAACCAGGAGAACATACAAAGAGGGCAACATTAAGTGATTTTGAGAAACTTCTGAATTTAGGTTACTGAGTGTCTTCAGAGAGCCAGGGATGAAGCTTGTTTTCTCCTGTCACAGAGTAAAGAGCACAAATAAAGAAACATACATTTTCAGACTTGTTGTGGATTCATTTGCTCTAGTATGTTTATTTGTTACAAGAGAGTATTTTTTCCTTTCATTTTTTAATGAGCTAAGAAGCTTTGGGGGTTAATTTAAGCTCTGGCTAGATAACTACTGGCTAGAGTTATCAGAAAGTGGATTTTTGCTTATATGAGATTGCCTCTCAGGTCCTTCTAACTTTGAGACTGTGAGAATGAAGCCAGAACAGACCCTGAGAGAACAGGGCGCAATCAAGGAACTGCAGGTCACAATGAAGGAAAACTAAGCTCAGGTTGAACATTTGGCAAAAAACCAATTAGGAGACCTATTGGAGAAGAGACTTATTCAGAATCCAAGGTCTTGGATACGGGTCAGTTTTTAATGATGGTAAGCTCCTTCTGTGTTCCACTCATGGATGGGTATATGTGCTGAAGTAGAGTGGGAATGAGGAAGTACAGATCATGGAAACTGAAGAGATCAGCGTGTCAGAAGGGTCAGGAAAATGAAGAAAAAGGAAAGGAAGACTGACAGCCAGGTGATGAAGTTATTGAAAAAGGTGGCAAGAGTTTCCTAGAGGTTGACAGATGGCAAACAACAAGGATGCATCCTGGGTGATATAATTGGATGCCTAAAACATCAAAGGAGGATGGATTGTTGAGTGAAGGCACTCAGGGCTTTACTAATTGGTTAAATCTGTTGTGGTAGCCAATGTCTAGGCCTCTGCAGTTACATAAAGCATAATTGGCTTGGCCTGACTGATGGGAAATCTGATACTTGACTCTGATCCGAATATTACTTTCTGCATCAAGTACCATGCCAGGAGGAGTCATATGTCTGAAACTACTCAAGCTTAAAGTCAAAATGTCTCTTCTGTAAATATTAGAGGAATCATCATAGATCAATCCATCATATTGAATTTAGTTCATAAATTTTAAAAGAAAAATAAATTACATACAAAGCCTAGACCTCCCAAACAATGGGCATTCAATAAATGTTCAGTGATGATGATAATGGTAATGACAAAGAGGCTGAATCCAACAAATGTGTAGTAATTGATCCATGCTGTAAGTAACCCCTTCTCTTCTCATTTTTAAAAAATAACTTTATTTGTATCTTTTTGTTTTTTATATTTTATTTTATGTCTTTGTTTTTATATCACTGACATTTCTAAGTGCAATTCCTCTTTCTATCCAAGAGCCATTCCTTATAACAGAATAAAGGGAGGAGGAGGTGGGAACCAATTGAGCAAACCTAACCAACACATGAAAAAAGTCTAATGTTATTTGTGCTGTTTCATTCACATAATTTCCCATCTCTTCAAAGCAGTGAGGGAGATCTCTTCTCCCTCTTTTGTCTGACTGCTTGGATTTATCATATATATGTTTATCATTTTATATATTCATTTTATATGTATTTATCATTTATATATTTACATATTTATCATTTTTACATTTCATTTACATATATCATTTATCCTTTCATTGGATTTATGCCCATTTCATCCCTGCCTCCCTCTATCATAAGACTTTATCCCAATTCATTTTATAGCCTCTCTTCTTCTTTTATTCTGGAGATGTGAAATGTGAACTAGCAGCACTGACCTATTAAGAAAGAGAAATTGAGTATTTTCCCTTCTTGCTCAAAAATTCTAAGATTCCATATGGTCTGTAAATAGACAATATTTATTTTCTCTCACAGCAAGGCCCAAGTATTTAGGAATGACAATAGGAAGAGAGGAAAAACCACAAAATTACACAAAATTACATCCACCTGAATTTCACAGATGGAACTTTATTAAGAGGATATATTTCAAAGGCATGACTTGTATCACAAAGTTTCTAACTATGCAGTTTTAATCTCAAAGAGTATTACTTAAAATAACTCAGAAAACTCCCTTCCACAAGCAAAGTCTTTATGCCTGAATTTGGTACATCTATGCTTAAAAGGGCAGACTTCAAATCCAAGAGATTTTGTTATCAGCTCTCATTACTCCGTCCCTGAAGAGTAAATGAAGAGTCTCATGCTTCCAGACTGTGGGGTTTCATCATCTTAGGTCCTATGACATCACCAGAAAAATATTGCAGTTAAAAAGGTGCATCAGAGAGTAGCTTGTACTCATTTAAACACTGCACAGTATCTAAAATACAATCAGCTTACACTCTTTCTCTGTTCATGGTATATTTGCTTCTCCACCTCCAAAAAAAATAAATTAAGAAAGTCTAGGAAAGGCAACACTAAATGTGTTTTTTTTCCTTTGGCAAGGTAATTAGGGTTAAGTGACTTGCCTAGAGTCATACAGCTAGTAAATATTAAGTTTCTGAGTCTAGATTTGAATTCAGCTCCTCCTGACTTCAAGTCCAATGTTCTATCCACTATCTGATCTAACTGTCCCAGAGTATTAGGTTTGGAATCAGAAAGTTGAGTTAAAATTCTAGCTCTTCTATGTATTGACAAATCAGTCACAGACAGTGTGATAAGCTTGAAGTCAGGAAGAATTGGGTTAGGCTCCTCAGCTGTAAAATAAGGAGTTGGACTCAATGCTCCTTCTTAGGTTCCTCCAGCTTAAAATCTATCACTGGAAGTGGACACAAAACCTAACCTCTCTTTATTTATTTATTTTTTTCACTCAGACACACAATATACAACTAGGAACATGAAAACATGAAGCCACAGCTAAGCCTTCAGCTGTGATATAGCCAAAACACTCAGGCCCCCAAATCAGCAGGGTCTTTGAGAGACAATGAATTTGATTTCTTGGGAAACTTCATGACTCACGGGAAACTAAACTTACTCTAAGCTTTTCCAAGCTAGACAATCATAGCTTTTGGCTGTTGGAGAAACAGCAAAGCTAAAAATTCAATGAGAGGGATAAGATTCCAACTCAATAAATATCCAAACCTTGTACTGAAGCCCAATGCTTCTAGTCACTTTTTCAAGTCTTAAATCGTGAAACAAAATACTGCATAATTTTTAGTGTATTAGCCCATCACATTTCCCACTTCATTCCCTTTTTCAATCCTCTCATGAATCTTTTCCAGAAAAGACCTTGTCTTATTGCCTCATAGCTCAAAAGATTTCTAACTTGGAAGGAAAGAGATTTTAGGAGAAAGAAACTAAGTGGAAAGGGAGCTTAGTGTGGTGGAAAGAGCCAGAGGCCCTTGGTTCACATCCCAGCTCTGTTCCTTGCTCCCTATGTAACTTTTCCACATCTGTAAAAGTAGAGGCCTGGAGGAGATAATCTCTACAATTCCTTTTAGATTTAAGCCCATGACTTGTGTGCATGTGTTCTCCCTCATTAGATTGTAAGCTCCTTGAGGGCAGGGGCTGTTTTGACTCTTTTTGTATTCTCAGCTTGACACCTGGAACATAGTAGGCACTTAATAAGTACTGATGAACTAAAAGAAACTTGGTTAAAATCACACAGTTCTCAGTCAGTCAGGGCACAAACATTTATTAAGTGCTTACTATGTGTTAAACACTGTGCTAAATGCTCAGGATAGGTTCAAAGAAAGGCAAAAGGTCCCTACCCTCAAGGAGCTTCACTAGCTGGTCTCTTGATCAAATCAATGGATAAACCTCCTGGGGACAGAGGTTTCAAGCTGGAAGGGACTTTAGAAGGCAATCTTGTTCAACCCCTTCAATCACAGATGGACCAAAGAATCACTTGGAACTCAGTTTCCTCAAGCTTATGGAAAAAGTAGGTGGCAGAGTCAGAATTTGAACCCCGGTCCTCTGACTACAAATCCAGAACTTTTCCCACTCTACCAGGCTGACTGTGCCTAAGATTCCATTTCCAAGGTCAAAGTAGATGTTCTCCAAGATTTCTACCAATTTGAAGATCCAACAGGTCTATTATGCTTATTTTCTTTCGAAAGATTACAAGGACATACTTTATCCTTTTCAATCAAAAGATCTCAAAAATCTACAAAACTCATCTCCTAACTCAATCCTTCTTGGGGAATGAAAGCCTAGAAATTCCATTTTCTTGGCAGGTTTGCAAAGGAAATCTCTTCTAAGCTGACATCTTCTGGCAACTAACAGTAGACCATGTAAGACTCATTCTACCACCATTTTGTCTGCCAGGACACTGTTTGTTACTGCAACAATAAAACAGCTAGGAGTCTTCTGTGAAGACCTCTCTCAGAACCCAAAATGAAATGTGGAGATTGGCCAGTGAGAGAAGATAAAGTATTTGTCAAAAGGGAAAGTTCAGGTCACAATGAAGGAAAACCCTGGTCAGGTTGAGGAGTAGAGAAGCATTTGGCAATGACTAGGAGACTTATTAGAGAAGGGGATTTCGGAATCCAAGATCTTGGATGAAAAATGCAATCCATATCCAGGGAAAGAATCTGTGGAGCTTGAATACAGATAGAAGCAGATCGAAGCATACTAATTTCACTTCTAAAAACTTTGTTTTTTGTTTATTCTTTCTCACGGTTTTCCCCTTTTGTTATGATTCTTCTTTCACAACATGACTAATAGCGAAATTGTTCAAACTACTGTATATGTATAGCCTATACTGGATAGCTTGCTGTTTTGAGAAATGAAGGGAAGAGAAAAAAAATTGGAATTCAAAATCTTACCAAAATGAATGTTGAAACCTTTAGGTATAATTGGAAAAATGCTTTTAAGTGAAATTTTTTTTAAAAAGGAAAGAAAAAATGAGGTAGTAAAGGCAGGAGTAGAATGTAAAAGGTAGCTTCCAAATGACTCTGACCTTTAAAGAGAAAGCATGAAGGGAAAAGGGATGATGATGACAATGATATAGAACATGATGACGACAGTGATAATGATGGTGGCAGCAGCTAGCATTTCTGTATTACTTTATGGTTTACCAAATGCTTAATGTATGTTATTTCAATTGATCCTAACAACAATCCCATGAGGTTGGTGTTAGATTCTAACTAGGTGGTTAAATCCGTACTTGGCAATTCTCTAGCTCAGAGTTCACACATTTAGTTCAAATCTTTAAGGGAGTTTATACCTTTGAAGGAATACTTTAAAGGAGTTTGCTCATTGGTCAGTAAGGAATTCCCACAAGCCCCTGGAGTACCCACAAGCCTATTCTCTGGGAGGATAAAAGGAGGAGCAGTCTGGAAGGAAGTAGTCTGGATTGGGGAAGGACAAGACTTCCTGAGAGAACTTCAGAGAAGCTTGAGGAGATTTAGAGCCAGGATTCAGGAAGAAGAGGATTCGAGGTTCTACCTTCCCTTTGGCTGGAGGCTCCAGAAGCCTCCCTAGAAACCTGCTCACAGAGAAAAGGATTAACAGTAAAGAAACCTCCTCCCAGAGAAGGATTACAATTGAGAGATGACAGGACGTTACAGGTTGATGCTATTATTATCATCCCTTTTTTACAGATGAAGGAATTGAGACTAAAAAAATCTTAGACCCAAAGATTAGAGTTCTAAAAATTTAAAGAATTGCTTGGGAGACCAAGAGGAGACTTACCAAGAGTCACAAAGTTATCAAGTGGCTGAGAAAGAGTTTGAACTCAGGATTTCCTGACCAAGTCCAGCATTCTATCCACTAGATGATCCAGATGCTGTCTTCTGGTGAATACAGAGCAGAGTTTCAAATACCATCCCTGACATATACTGACTATGTACCCCGGAACCCTCTTATTCTCTCAGTATTCCAAGAAAGTCTCTCAAGTTATAGATGGCAAAACAAGTAATGATCAATCTAGATTGGTAGAGGGTTGTTTCCTCATTGGGAATTTGCTATATCAATGAAATCAAGGGACTGCTCTAAAAACAAGAGCTCTCACATACACTGCAATTTGAAAACATACTCTTTTAGGTGATCTTCACGGCTCTCCTTTTCTGATAGGTGTAGTACTTCCTTAAATTCAACTCATTATAAACTGCTTTCCTGTTTAGGACAATGGAAGAAAATATTCTATGATTTTAAAAAATAATGATAGATTAAAGTCACATTAGCAAAGCATTTATCACATTCTAAATTCACACTCTTTGCAGATCTGTGCTCATATGTCCAGCCTTCGGAATAGGTTTGCAAATTGTAAATAAACAAAAAAAGCGTAGAAGCTTCTTAATAATGAAAATTGCATTTACAAATGATCTGAGTTAGAATATAAGAAATCTCCAGTATAGTCAACTACTGCCCATGTAGTACAATAGATATCTTCTATTTTAATTGTTAATAAAGGAAAACACAACTCAAAAAACCAAACCAAGACCAAAGCCATCTCTGGGAAATTCCTACTATTGTCATTTTTCAGTCATATCCAACTAAGGATTTTCTTGGCAAAGAACTCTTGAAGTGATTTGCTTATCCCTTTCCAGCTCATTTTACAGATGAGGAAACTGAGGCAAACAAGGGTAAGTAGCTAGGTCAGAATCACATAGCTAGTGTCTGAGGCCACATTTGAACTCAGATCCTCCAAACTTCAGGCCAGGTACTTTTGATCCACTTTCAAGCTTCATAGAGTAAATAACTGAAGCTCAGAAAGGCTTAAGCGAAAACATGTAATCCATTATGAAACTGGGAGGAGATAAAATACAGCAAGAGCTCTAGTTTGGCACCATGGTTGGCATAAAGTTTTGGAAGAAGGAGCTGGAAGCTACAGCTGTTTGAATTTTCCCATCACTGTAGATGCATCTCATTATAAGAGAAATACCAGAAGAACGTCAGACCTGGATGCAAACTCTTAACATCATCCAGTTCTCATAGCTGCAGGAGTCCAAAGAAGGCAATGGGCCCCTTCTCAACTAACTGAAAAAATGCTAAATTTCAGTGAAAAGTTAGTGAAAATAAAAGTACTCTTTCTCAGTCTATGTTCATTCCCTCCTTGCCTAAGCACAAGATCCATTGATGTTCCGTTTTTAATCCAACCTCCTCATTTTAAAAACAGGGAAACTGAGTCTGGGGAAAGTAAAGTGGAAGAGCTGGGACTAGACCTCAGACCTCCTGACCCATTACTCAACCTATTACATAGTTCTGCTGCCTCTTCATTCACATGGCCTTTCATTTTTAGATCTGACATTAAGTATTCATTTTCTTGCTTTTCTGCATGAATGACATTGTGGTCTCATTTCACAGACCCCCCCCAAGAAAGATCCCAGGTCCCTCCCTCTTTCCCCACCCCCCCTCTCTCTTTAATAGAGTCTACGCCTATTGAGAGTAACATTGCAATCAAATGACTAGTTGTAAAATTGTAGGGTCTGGATGAGCCTAAGCAATCCCTGGAACCTTAATTAAAATGAAAACAAGATGTTGGAAGAACTAGAGCATTGTGTTTCACGCATTGACGTGGCAGGACTCCACCTCCCCCCAGTATCCCTGGGGAATAGCCTGCTGTATCTCGGATGGTGGGCAGGTGGTGATCTGCATCTTATCCAACTCCAAACTTTTTTTTTTTTTTTGCTCACCACAACCACAAGTCTGACCTTCCTTAGGCCAGAAATGATGAGGTCACTCATATTGCTCCACATCTCTTTTGGGTTCTGGCCACTTAAAGGGATTGAAGCATTTGTATTCCAAAACACATGTAGCCTTTTATCCTCCCCAAAGGTGAAATTTTTACTTAACTATAGCAATATAACCTGATCCAGAAAAGGGGGAAAAATACTTCACGCAGTGGTCCTTGACTAGGCCGCGTTTGGTACCGTGACTGTCAAGGTGGCTCAAGAAACAATGAATAAATAAGGTCCTGAAAACTCTCAACTTTCCCAAAGGATATGAGAATGAATTTCATCTTTATTCATTGGAGCCAGAGACTTCCTGGCTCTTATTTACCCTGGGCAAGTTTTCTCATTTTATTCCTTATTCCTCCACTGTTGGTCACGATGTCCATGATAATCTAAGCGATATGTTCAAAAGAAAAATGACTTTGGGAGGTACTGTTGTTCATGGAAGTAATCCTACTTTAAAACATCAATTTATATTCTGTTTATGACCTACTCCCTGTCAGAGCAAATTTGGCCAGCTGGACAATAAGATGCCACCCAAATTCTGCTTCACTATTTCTTGAAACCAAGTCTGAAAATCTCTCATGTCTCTCATTACATCATCTTCTTTATAAAAATGTCTGTTAAATGATGAGCTAGTGTTTTTCATGTCTGGATTCATTCTCTTCAGTCAGTCAATAAAATGTAATCGAGGGGAAATGCTTAAGATACTTGTGTCTGAGGTGTGTTTACACATTAAACATAACTAAAAGAGTGTATTTTTGTGACTTTTTAAACCTCCCAAATTCTAATGAACTTGCATTTCAGCCCAGCATAGGAAATTACAGGAATCAGGGGATATATTTTCTGAAATCTGAATAATTTTCTAATAGAAATTTCTCAAAAAAAAAAATCTCAATTCCTCTTAACTTTGAAGGCTCTAGTCAGAAGGGGCAAAAGGGCTACAGTTATACTTAGAATACCACTCCAGCCTACACAGAGGTTCAGAGAAAAAGAAAACCTCAGAAATGATCCAACCCTCTCATTTTACAGATGGGCCACTGGGCACAGAGTAAATATCAGGAAAAAAAAAAAAAAAAAAAAAAAAAACAAGATGGAAACCCAGTTCCTCTGACATGAAAACTTGGGGCATTTTCCAATAAATTATGCTGCTCAATATTAATCCTCAACTCCTCTAGCCAACTAATCATTCAGTAAGTACCTAAGTTGTTCTGGGTACAGAGGAAATAAATAAACAAGTTACAGTTCTGATTCTCTCATGTTTCCAACACATAATACACCCACATGATATCGACGGAATTTTTGTTTCTAGAAGGAAGGGATTGGGCTTCTCTCTCTGTCTCTCTCTTTCTGTCTGTCTCTCCTGTCTCTGTCTCTCTCTCTGTCTCTTTCTGTCTCTCTGTCTCTCTCTCTCTTTCTCTCTCTCTGTCTCGCTCCGTCTGTCTCTCTCTCTCTCTGTCTCTGTCTGTCTCTCTCTCTCTGTTTCTCTCTCTCTCTGTGTCTCTCTCTCTCTGTCTCTGTCCTCTGTCTCTCTCTCTCTCTCTCTCTCTCTCTCTCTCTCTCTCTCTCTCTCTCTCTCTCTCTCTCTCTCTCTCTCTCTCTGTCTGTCTCTGTCTGTCTCTCTCTGTTTCTCTCTCTCTCTGTGTCTCTCTCTCTGTGTGTCTCTCTCTCTCTCTCTCTCTCTCTCTCTCTCTCTCTCTCTCTCTCTCTCTCTCTCTCTCTCTCTCTCTCTCTGTCATTATATTCCTAATTTGTCAAAATTCCTGCACTAAATATGTGCTTGTGGAATGGGTAAACAACTGTAAAGAAAGGCGGACTCATGAAGATTTTCTTTCTTTTACTTCATAATAATCCCTCATATTTATAAAGTATCAAACATTCTACAAAGTCGTTTTCCTCACGTAGTTGATCCCCAGGAGACAGGCTACGAGATAGGCAGGGCACGAGCTGTTATTCCCATTTTAGAGATAAGAAAGGCGACTCTCGGAGCTCCAGTGAGTTGTTCAAGGTCACCCAATGAGTCAGATACCAAGCCTCTGATTTTCTGACTCGGAGCCTAGAGCTTTTTCTCTACACCTGGCTGCATTCCATTTATCTCCAGTTAGTTTCTGCCAAAACACTGGAACAGATTTCGTAGTTTCAGCTGGGGGAAAAAAGTTCTTCAATTATTTGCAAGCTATTAAAGCCTCCAACAAATGTGTGCTTTGCATCTGAAGTGCGGCAAGTTATAAACATCAAAAGCTCTAATCAGACTAAAGGGAAAAGGTCCAACTGACAGGAGATTGTAAAAAGCTGTTCACAACAAAGGAAATGAACACAAATACCTAAACTGCAAAAGAATGGGAAAGCGCGGTTAAGGTCAGGGACAGAGAGAACCCTTTGATGAATACCAACAACATTTATTATCTTGCATCAAGAGAAAACAGACATATTGAAAAGTAACCGCAGCATCTTGCGATACAAAGTTGCCAGTCCCCGGACCTTTAAAGAGTATTGTTTAAACAGCTTTCTCTCCCTTCCTTGCCACAATTTCCCCTAAAGTAAAGAGGAAAAAAATGCAAAATACAGACTGGTGATTGGAATTGCAAGAACAAATACAAATGGCTCGGGTGCCGTAAGGAAAAGGGGCAAAACTTGAAACCAGAAATGTATGGAAGGGCTTCTTCCTAGCTCCGGAGCAGAAACTGACAACAATCTCGGTCAATTACAGAGCAAGGCTCGGATTCCAGGGCTGTCGCCCGGGCAAGCTGGAGGGGGAGAGGAAAGTGTGGGGGGAGTCACTGGGGCGGGAAATCTGGGCTCAGGGCGGCCCCGACCACCCGGAGCCCTTCAGCAGGAGGGCAGGCTCCCGCCGACGTCTCCCCCGCCCCGATCTCTCCCCGTCTCCCCGCAAGGACTCACCGAACGCCGGCAAACTTGTCCTGCCTGCCCGCGGTCCTCTTGCCCGGCTTCGCGTGGAGACGTGGCTGCCGGAGCCGCTTCGAAACTTGAGCCGCTCCCAGGGGTCGGAGCAGAGCGAAGGGCGAGGGCGCGCTGGCTCCCCCGGGGCCCGAGAGCGCAGAGCGCAGCCAGCTCTCGCCCGGAGGCGCTTTGGGGGGCGCTTCGTCGGCGCTGCCCCCGAGCAGATAGAGCAGCAGGAGACTGCCCAGGCACAGCAGGACGGCCACGACCTTGCAGGAGAGCCTCATGGTGCGGCGGAGCAGCCCGGGCGCGCCGCGGCCGCCCCACTGCTCATGGCAGCGCCAGGAGCGCCCGGACTGGCTGCTGCGGCCGCTGCGGCCGCGGGCGAGGGGGGAAGCCGGGCAGCACGCGCGCCAACGCGGCTCCTCCGGCCAGCAGCGGGGCTCCGCTGGAGGAGGAGGGGAGAGAGCCGGGGGAAGGGGGGCCCCGGGGGAGGGGCTGCGAGCCTCTACCGTACTGTATAGAATAGCCGCTCTCCTGGCCAGGGAGCTGAAGGGGGCCGGGAGGGGCGGCCGAAGTTTCCCGGCCGCGGGGGGTCCGGTGTGGGTGAGTCCCTCCTAACTGGGTGCCTACTGTATGCACGGCCCAATACTCGCCATCCTGTACCGAGGTAACGATCGCTATAGCCACCGGGGAACTGGAGCAGAAGCAGCGAAGAATGAATAAACAAGGATTTCTTAAGCTCTTTGTAAGAGGTCAGAGGTTTAGAACTGAAAGGAACCTTCGTTTTTCCATTGTTTTCTTTTCTCTCCCTCCCACCCCTCCCAGGGGAGAGAGAGTCCGTGGGGTAGGGCCCAACAAATTGTGGCACTTGAATGCAATGGAATAGGACCGTGCGGCGATAGAGAGAAGCTTGCGAAGGTCCATGTCAACTGATGCAGAGTGAAGTCAGCAGAGCCGAGAAAAAAAAAAATTAATAAAATTATATATATATATAAATTACAATAACGAAAAAAGGAAAGAACAACCACACGCCAAAAGTTCAAAAGTGAAAGTAACAAATTACAGAAAGGACTGAACAAGGGTGCGAGAGGATGCTCAGGGGGAGGTCCGCCGGTATTTATTACCTGTTTGTTTATATGTTTTTGGACTTTTTTAGGGAATCAATTAATTGTTCTGCCTTTATTTTCTTCTCTAAAAAATACTGTCTCACATGAGAAGGATCTCTGGGAGGAGAGGGAGGGATAACTATAGTGATGTAAGAAAACAATTTTATTAAAAAAACTTTTTTTTTTTTTTAAAGGGGGGAAGGGGAAATTTGCAAAAAATATCAAGTCAAGCAAAACAAGTTCCTATATTGGAAATGTTTGTCTAAATAACTTGGGAACTTTGATAACTAATGAGAATCAGTAAGTAGTTACTATGTACCGCGCACTATATGAGCACACTTGTATAGAACTCGGATGAAACATGTCTCCTCATCTCCTGATAGGTGAAATTCCTGAGATGTTCCTCTTCATGGACTGGATGGATACTTGAAATAGTCACAGGATGTCATCACAAGTGATTAAGCATTGATGTGATAAGAGTATAAACAGCTAGTGTCTTCTGATGAGTATGAACACCTTTCTCAGAATCAGAAGAAGATAAAAATCGTTCTCATCCTTAGGGTCTTTAATTACTTCTGTCCTTAAGATAGCCAGTTTTGGTAGTTTAGCAAGCAGAGACAGGAGCAAGTGGTCAAAAATAGATGCTCATGGAGTGTCAGGACTCTGAGGATGTAAAGGCAAGAACATGGGCCCTGACTTCAAGGAGTTTACATTCCAACTAGGAATACAACTTGTCAACAATACAGATAGATTGTGTGTATATATATATATATATATATATATACACACACACACCTATATCTTTCATATGTATATATATACATATATATATACATATATATATACATATCCATATACAGACTTATGCACATTTTTTTTTTGAGAAAAGAAGGGTCATAGTGGAAATAAACATCGGCCCTGACTTCAAGTTTACATTCAAATTAGGAATTCAACTTGTCAACAACACAGATTGTATATGTGGGTATATGCATATGTATATATATCCATATCTTGTATATATATACATATATATGTATATATATATACATACATATATACCTATATATACAACCCATATACAGACTTAAGCACACACATTTTTTTTTTCTTTTGGAGAAAAGAAGGTGCATGGTGGAAATGTATAAACCACATTTTAAGTATTTTTGAAGGTTCTCATCAAAGTTTCTTGAATTTAGGATGAACAAGATTGTAGAAAATGGATCTCTTCTTCCAGGTACCCTTAGTCACCACAATAATTTCAGTGTATTTTCACACACGCATAAAGGAGATTTCTTCTACTCTACTGAGGGATGAATCTCCAAAGAATTATGGGGAGGGGAGTTAAATGCTAAAATATTAAATAACAACAGACAGAATTTTGATTCTATCTTTGCCAGAGAAAGAGAGGGGGAGAAGTCTTTAGCAGCTGAAAGTTTGGAAAGAGTCTCCTGTAGTAGTGAGAATTTGAGCTTAATCTTGAAGGAATTCATGAAAACTAAGTCAGAGGTTGGGAAGCAAAGCACCTGAGCCATGGGGACAGCCAGGGTGTCCTGTTTGAGGGATTTTAAGGAAGGTGGAGCAAATCAGTGAGTGCAGCTGCTTCAAGGAGTGAGTGGAAGGCAATAAGGAATAAGGAAGCTGAAAAGATAGAAAGGGATCAGATTTTGTAGCATTAACTGGAAAAAGTATAGCTAGCTGATCACCGCCTTCATTTGGTAAACTATGCTTCTCTATACAAAACTTAAGGGTTGGTTTTTTGTTGTTGTTGTTGTTGTTGTTGTTTTGTGTTTTTTGTTTTGTTTTGTTTTGTTTTTGCCCCTTATTTCACATATGAACCCCATGTTGCAAACTTTGGAAGAACACGGACAAGATGGGCATGGGTGGACTGCCATCTGTATCTCTCCAGGGATCAGTGAGATCACAGATCCCATTTATGTCCCATTATTAACTCATATTGAATTTGCATTCCATTAAACTCTCAATGTTTTCTACAGTAATTGTTGTCTAGGCATGTACCTTCTATCCTACAACATACTCCTTATCCACAAGTCTATTTTAAGAACTTTTCTTCTGCAGATTGTAATCTTGAGAACAGCCTAGAATTGTGCAATGAACAAAATAGGTGACTAATAAATAAATGCTTGTTGGAAAAGAAAATTAATTTGTCATGGCCTGTTTTTATGATTTTATTTTAAAATGAGCTTTTGGGCTCTTAGAGGAAAGTTTCCTTTTCTAAACTTCACAAAACCATCCCTTTAATAGGGATGTATGTGTCAATAATAATTCTTATTGTACCAGGGGGAGCAAGGATATTTCTCTCCAGGGACCTCTAGAGACGGTGAAAAATTGCTTAAAGTCTAGTAGGTCTTTGCATAACCAACTCCCTATGGGAAAAATTGAGAAGCACAGGGTAAGTTGTAAATCAGGTGTAAGGCAGCTATTTATTTACTCATCAAAAAAAAAAAAAAAAGCAAGACATTTATAAGTATCCATTGATCTAAAAGCATTTTTAAAACAACAGCAACAACTATTTTTATATCCCCCAGGTGGTGGATGAATAAATTGTCAAAATATGAAGAATTTTCAGGACTTCTGATTTTTTCTCTTTGGTTTCCCTTCCTGTCCTCTGGCAAACTATGCCACAGATTAAGTTCTTCCTCTTGTTGATGTTCATTCTCTTCTCTAAGAAGCTCTGTAGAAGGTATCAAAGGTAACTTCTACGATGTACCTGATATCTTTTGAGCATCTGGGACCTCTAATTTCTTTCATTGAAAAAATTGCCTCTAAATATGTAAATTGTCTCTCAAGATCAGTGCTGAATTATCCCAATTCAGGGAAGAAAAACAGCAGAAAAGGCAGCTAGTGATTTAAGATATAACCTTAAATTCACTCATGTGCCCATGAGTTGACTGGTATGTGTGAGGAGTTCATCATTTTTTGCTAGGGCAGAAGAGCCTGTAGAGTCCCATCCCACTTGGTAGAAAGGAAGAAGGAGCCAGACAGGACAAAGTCACTTCCTTCTGAGGTCTACCGAGTTAGTGACTCTTAGGCTTAGAGGCTAGTAAAAGGATTCTTTTACCATCTCCAAGTACAATTCCTTTCATTCTGAGCCACACGTGTCCTAAGCAGTTGTCAGGGAAACTCAGAGCATGCTCAGTGGTATGGCCATTGAAGGCCATGCTCTATGAGGAATAGTCCAGTCCAAATACAAGCATATTCAATGGTTATTTCTGCGAAGCAAAATGAGATTACACTCATTTTCCTTTGAAAAGTTGGGACAATAATGCCCATTTCCAATCTTGGAGCAAATATGTTCTGCATTGGACTTTGTTTTAAGAGTTACAATGGAAGAAAGAAATTTAAGCAGACACTCTCCCATGTTCACTTGTTGTTGACATTTGAAATTGGATGTCAGTTTGGAGTATTCTGAGAAAGCATGAGTGAGTGAGAGAGACAGAGACAATGGGAGGGAGGAAGGGAGGGAAGGAAGGAAGGAGGCAAGTAAAGGAGAGTTCACTTTCCATTTTATTTTCTTGTTAAATCACTCACAGGCATCTAGATGGTATAGTGGTTAGAATACTGGACCTGGAATCAAGAAGACGCAACTTCCTAAGTTCAAATCTAGCCTCCAACACTTCCTAGATGTGTGACCCTCAGTTTCCTTATATGTAAAATGAGCTGGAAAAGGACATGGCAAAACAGTTCAGTATCTTTGCCAAGGAAAACCCCAAATAGGGTCACAAAGAGGCTAAGACAATTAAACATCCCACCCAGGCTGGAAGTATACTAGTCATTATATAATGCAGTGAATAAAGAGTGGGGCTTGAAGCCAGAAAGACCTAAGTTCAACTTTGACTTCTGACACTTACTATCTGTGAGATCTTGGGCAGGTCACTTAACTTCTGTTTGTCTCAGTTTTCTCAGCTAAAGGTTCCCTTGAGATATTGTAAATGCTCATTTCCCCACCATCACCCTTCCCTACTATTAGCACAATTAGCACAAAGGATTTGACCAGCTCTATTTCCAAGCTAAATCATCATTCCACCCTTCCTTAGACATTCTTAATAGCCACATCCCCCAGGACTCATTATATCGGTACTGGACTTAATTGAATTGTCTTAGGAATAATGTGACAATCACCGGACACTGAGGTCCTATCTCAGTTAAACAACCAAGAATTTAAACTCCACTCTAGAGAGCACAACTCTGATGTGCTAACCATGTTGTTCAAATGGCAAACCTATGTTTACTTAAAAAACTTTTTACAGAGAATTGACACAGATACAAGAGATACAAAAACACTCCCAAGGTCTCTCTGAAGACCTCTGTAACTGATTGTGAGACTTAGAAGATACTGGTCCTGGATTGTCTAGCATGGTGGGTCTAAATCAGAGAAGGCACTGTGCTCTATGAGTGATGCAGAATTGCAGTAACATAAAAGAAATGTGAGATGCACAAATTCAGAGCCATCTCCACTCCAAATGTGAATTCATGTGGATTATTTTTGCTGCATCTGTGGTAGAAACTTTGAAGCTCACATTAGTCTCAATAGCTCCAGATGAACACACTCTATCTTGACCCCAACACATTGATTGTCATTTTGGTCCTCTATGAAAATGAAAGGGAACAACAACCAACCGGATTTAATATGGACACTTAATCAGCTTTAACTGCAGCTCAAAACTCCTGAATCCAGAAACCCACCACCGTTAGTCTTCCCAGTAAGTGGGATTACAGGGATTTCCCACCATGTCTGGCCATCCTTCATGTTAGAACCATGCAGGGAAGCAAGGTTGAACATCTCCGATACCTATGTGCTTATTGCCCCTTCCTTCATGTTGAGACTTTGGTGGAATGCTGGTGCTAAACCAAATGAAAAAACTAACCTCAGAAATGAAGATATATTACTGGGCTAACCCTTAAAGGAACCCATGTTACAAGGAAAAACAACCTTTCTTCCTCTACTAATTACCTAATATATGGAACCATGTAGGCAATGCTACATGAGAAAAATATAATTTATTTAGTGATTTAAAAAACTAAAACATCCACATATAGATACTCACACAGGAAAGGAAATTTGGCAGAGGGACAACCCAAATAGCTAACATTTATGGTCTCCTTTTAATTCTGTCTTTCTCAGTTTAAAAATAATAATAGTTCCTTACTCCTGTTTTTGTGACAAGAGTACTAAAATGGGGGATAATAGGTTTATTCTATTTTGATGCTGAATTAAGAAAAAAAATGTCATGTCTATTTTTCCTCATTTCTAAAATAGAGAATTTTACCTTCCTGGCTGACTCACAAGCATGTTGCAAGGCTTAATTGAACACTTTTTGTAAATTATTTTGAACTCCATTATTGGCATTCAGAATAGCATGTGTGTGTGATGATTGCAGGATGAGATTAGTTTCCACTATTCAAAAAAAAAAAAAAAAAAGCCTCTTCTCATATCATCCATTCAATTTATCCATATGGTTTTGTAACACTCATTCTTTAAACTAGGATTGCAGAAAACTAAAAATAAATTGAATGAAATGAAGTGACAGTAATACATAAATGAGTCTTTCTGAGCAAAAGAGTAGTCCACTTAGGCATACAGTTTTATTGAGTAATTGAATTCCCTTAAAAGAAAAAAGAAGGGAAAAAACAACAGCAGTGACTTTTAACCTAACTGATCTTGAACAATTTGCCTCAGTTTCTTTGCCTGTAAAATAAGGGAGTTAGATTAGATGGCTTCTAATCTCCCTCCTAGCTGTACATTTATATTTCTATGACAAATAACTTTGCAGGTCTAAGTTAAGGAGGTGGAATAGAAAATACTAAAGTGTTTGAGAATGAGGCAAGAAGAGTACTTGATGGTAAGTGAGTCCTCTTAGAGAGAAGTGATTTTTTTTTTTTTTATAGAATCATAGAATCTCACTATTAAAAGGAATCTCTATTCTGACTTATACCTGATAAGAAATCCCCCTCCCCCATAGTTGTATTCAACCAGTTCTTGCTTGAAGAACTCTTGTGAGGGGAAAGTCCATTGCACTTTGGGATACCTCTACTTGTTAAAGATGATTTTTTGACATTGAACTTAAACTTACTTCTTTGAGACTTCTTCAATCATTCCTAATTCACTCTGGTGTGAAGCAGAACAAGCCCAATCCTTCTTCTAGATGGAGATTGTCCTTTAAATACTTGAGAATTCTTATTTTTGCTTTTTCTGATAGCATGAATGCAATTTCTCATTTGGGAGCACTACATGACAAATGATAAAGTAATGGTTGTTAAGTGACTTGCTCAAGTCACACAGGGATTTGAACACATGTTCTCTTGATTCTGTGTTATACCATCTAGCTGCTTTAATACATAATTATGTTCCAGCCTAATTTTCCTTTAGTATGTGCCTTGATTTTTAGATATGTTTCGATTGTCTGGCAAACTGTTCTCATATCCATTCTTCCACTTTTTAATGTAATATATATATATATATTTCTCCCCCCCCCCCCCAGGCTGGGGTTAAGTGACTTGCCCAGGGTCACACAGCTAGGAAGTGTTAAGTGTCTGAGACCAGATTTGAATTCCGGTCCTCCTGAATTCAAGGCTGATGCTCTACCCACTGCGCCATTTAGCTGACCCTTTTTAATGTAATATTAATCCATTTATATTTTAGGCCATGATTGTCAGGTTTGTGTTTTCCTCAATATTTTACCTTTGTATTCATTTATCCCCTTCTTTTAAGCTAATAGTATGTTCCTAGGATGACTTTTGTTTATGCTACTTTGGTAATATTCCCACAAGAACTCTCCCATCTTCCTACGTATCTACCTTGTCCTAAGTTTCTCTAGCTTAAATTCTTTATTTCACTTTCTTTATATTTATCTGTTCTGTCCTCTATAATCTTTTGACTCTTTCCTTTTTCAATCAGATAAACTTGTGGATCTTACTTCCCTCCAATTTCTTAAGTAACGCTATTCTGAGGTACTTTTTTTTTTCCAAGATATTTTCATGTACCTTGTCCTGCTCCTTATTTCAATTCCTTTTCTAATCTGTTCTGAGTTTTGTTCTACCATTTACAGGCCATTCTCCTAACTATTTCTTCTTCTTTGTCCTTTTTTGTCTCTCCAAGGTAGAGATACACCATATTTTAGTTACTTTTTTTATTCCATTTATGTTATTGTATTTGTAGATTTCATTCTATTTTCCTTCCCTTTGCTTTTTTTTTAAATTTTCAATGGAACTTTTGTGTTTGACTTTTAGAAATATCAGTTCTTGAAGTGATATTGTGCAGTAGGAGGTCATACAGGACACAAAATCATTGTCTCCATCTCCTCCTATAACTTGTCTGCATCCCAATCACTCATCACTCCTAAGGTAGAAGCCACTCTTAGGAAGAACAACCCTTATCACAGAATATAGTTTGTTATTGTGTCTATTCTGTCGAGATAAAATTCATTATCAGCCCTGTCTGTTACCACTGAAGCATACATCTATGGCACCCTTTCATTTTAACATAGCCTCCCACAGTTCCTAGCCTTTCTCTTGTTGAGAGACTAAAGAAACAAATGCCTTCTCTGTTTACCTTCAGGTTGAGTATGTATGTGATGGTGCGTGGGGGACAGCAGATATCTCTAGCTCCTTTCTGTGTCTCTTCCCTCAATTGTCCTTGACTGTGTGACTTCCTTTTCTACTATCACCCTACTCCCTTAAAGCTATTAATTCACTTATAGGGGAACATGGGCTTTAGTCCAAAGTCTAAAAATCTTTTCTCTGTGAAACTTTTCCCTTTATGTAATTTTTTAATCTTCCTCTTAAATCTTTAGGATCTTAGGTAATTTTTGTCTTTTGTTATGCCCCTTTGTTCTCTTAATCTTGATTCCATTTTCAAAAATAGCATATCACCTTGAAAGAATTCGCTTATTCTTTTATTAACTGGTTTACTTTTTGTCTTTAATGTTTCCTTTTAAAGTGTTTATAAGTTAAATGTTCTGGTTTTTTTGGGGGAGGATATCTCAAATACTTCCCTTTTTTGTTGAAGATCTGAATTTTTAAAATTTCAGATTAGTGATTAGATTCAATTTTATACAACACACACACACACACACACACACACACGGATCAAAACCTAAACCTTTGCTTTGGGAATATCTTATTCCATTCTTTCCTTTGATTTATTACAACTGTATAGTAATCCTGACTTATTTGAATCAATGTTCCTTCACAGTTGAAGGTTCTTCTCCAAGTTGCTTGCATTTTTTGTTTGTTATTAGAATTCTCAAGTATAAATACGATACACAGAGTTCATAAACTCTCTATGTAGAGGTCTGACAAGACCTAAATTTCTAATCCATTTTTTTGGACACAGAAATACTGTCATTCTAGTCAGCTGTGCTATCACATCTTCCACATGCTTCCCTTCTCCAAAAACTGTAACCCTTTTATTTTATATGGCTAGTCAGTTAACATTTTATGCCCTTTGTAGAAAAGGTGTGGGGAATCAGGATAAGTCAGTGCTGTGGGGAAACCAAGAAGGATTCTCCATAGCCAGATGCTAAAATTTAAGTCTATGAAGTAGCTTATGTTGTTTGGCCAGAAGATGGGGTGGTTATATGTGGGAGTTTAATATATTTAAATTCGCTGGTATTATTCAATACGATTTGTAACATATATGACACTTTGTATTATCTTCTGAATTCAGCTTTAATAATTTCAGATTTGTAATTTATTTCCTTCTTTTGAGATGTAACTGGGAGATTGTTCAAAAATTCTTGTAATTAGAAGCATGCACAGAGTGCTTTCCCCATACAGAAGAGGCTGAGGAGTCAATATCCAAGAGAATTGGGAAGTTATATAATGGGAAAGTTCTGGAGAGACTTTGGAGCCTGCATGCACATTCTGTAGCTGTTTTTAGCCTGGTAACCATGTGGTGAAGAGAACTCTCTTTGACTGATTGCATTCATGTTGCTGGAATTAAGACACTGATCAGCTTCTTCCTTTCTCCTCTGGTTTGATCTCTTCTCCTTGTATGACTTATTTCTGACCATGGAGTCTGGTGATAAACAATGTTATAAGGGGAAAGGCCTTGGGCCTTCTCTAAGATCAACAATATGGCCAGTAAATATAGTCCTTTTGGGTTTGGGGGCTTTTTTTTTTTTTTTTTTTTTTTTTTTGCCTCTGTGAAAGGACAATAACTACCGGTTTTTCCTGCCACACTGATCCTATCCTCATCCCCCAAGATCCCTTTCGCTTAAAATTTCCTGGGCGTCTACATAAAGAGTATGGTGGCTTTGGGGCCTCTCCAACTTGATGGTATTTGAAGACCACTAAAGTCTCTACAATGAAGGAAAGCTTCATCTAGAGAAGCTAGATGCATCCTTGTTGCATATTTTGGTTATGTTAAGGCTAAGGAAACCTCTTTTGGGAAACTCTTCAAAGACTTATGAAAACCTCATTTCATCCGCAAATTCATGGTGTTAATATCATTCCTCCCCCAACAGCCTTAAGTTTGTGCCTTTGGTTTTAGGGGGAAGAGATTAATCTGGAGGCTATAAACTTGTGAGTTTTTAAAGATCAAGAGAATGAACCACCAACAGGCAAGGATTCCAGGAGTGAAGAATATTCTGGGATTTATGGCCAAGCTAACTTCAATGCCCTGAGCAGCAACCTTTGGGATCTAGTTCAGGGATGACTGAGCTAGGGCTTGCTATCAAAGCCTCATTTGGATGTGAATTTGGTTGGATCAATGCCATGCAAACCCGAGTCTACTCTCCCTAGAGACCAGGACGATCTAAGTAACAGTGTGCCACAGGTCTTTCAGAGGATGAAATTCTTGCTATATCTTCTAAGTAATCATTGCTTTATAAAAACTAACTGATTTTAATTTCTTAAATGGAAGAGGCAGCCAGGTGGCACAGTGGTTAGCATCCTGAGTCTGGAGCCAGGAAAGCTTGGATTTAAATACAGTTTCAGATATTTCCTAGCTGCGTGATCCTGTGAAAGTTGCTAAATATTTGCCTCAGGATCCTCAACTGTAAAATGGGGACTATAATGGCACCTATCTCAAAGGGCTGTTTTAAGGAGCAAGTCGAATAAAATATGTGTAAAAAATGCCTAGGACAATACTCGGCACATATCAGGCGCTTAATAAATGTTTGTTCCCTTCCCTCTTTTCTCAATGAAACTGGGATGATAGATACTGGTGTCTAACAGTCTGGGAAGACTACACTGAAATGAGGGATAGAGCTTGTAGCATTGGAAGAAAGCTCATCCTAGTCCTTTTAAAGCACCTCTAGAAGTCAGAGAGGAAGATCTTGCTGGTCTTGCTCTGAGACAGAAAGTCTGGAGTACTCAACTCAGTTCATGTGGAATCTCATTTGGGGTTTAATTAGAAGCAATCTGTTCAATGCTTGTGACTGGGCTCATTGACCAATCCCCTCCACTGCAGAGGTTTAGCTTGGTTTTGTGGAGGAGGTAGGTAGTGCAGTGGTTAGAACACTGGGACTTCAGATATTATCTGTTTGGTCCTGCTTAAATCACTTCATTCACAGTGTTTGCGTTCAGTTTCCTGTAAAAGAACTGGAAAAGGAAATGGCAAAGCACTTCAGCTCATAAAAATTCAAACATTTCTGAAGCAGCTGCCCACCACCACACAAATATCCCTCCCCTCTTTTTTGGAGTTAATTGGGGTTAAGTGACTCACTCAGGGTCACACAGCTAGGAAGTATTAAGTGTCTGAGGCCAAATTTGAATTCAGATCCTCCTGACTCCAGGGTCAGTGCTCTATCTAGAGCCACTTAGCTACCCCAAGACAATTTTCAAGTTTTTTTATTTTCAAAATATATGCAAAAATAGTTTTTAACATTCACCCTTGAAAAATCTTGTGTTCCAGATTTTTCTCCCTCCCTTCCCTCATCGCCTCCCCTAGACAACAAGTAATGCAGTAAAGGTTAAACATAGCATAAATGTTTTTAGATGGGAAAAGTATTTGAAAAGCTATTATTCTACTCTCTGTTTTTTTTTTTTTAATATTTATTTATTTATTTATAACATTTTTTTTCTTTTTGAATTTTGAGTTTCAAATTCTTTCCTTTCTGTCCACCCCTCCCTCACCCACTGAGAAGGCTGAAATCTGATATTAATTAGACATGTGAAACCATGAAAACATATTTCCATATTAGTCATATTTCAAAAAAACCCAAGAAAATGACAATTATTCAGTTTGCCCTCAGAGGTCTGTTTTCTCTCTAGAGGTGGACAGCATTTTTTCATGATGAGTCCTTTGGAATTGTTTGGATCAGAGTAGCCAAGACTTTCACAGTTGATTATCATCACTATATGTCATGGGTCCTCCTAAAGATCAAACATAACAATCAAGTTCCATCAAATGATTCTCATATCATGAGATCATGAAATCAAGACCCATCCTCATTCTGGTTCTATTCCTCTGGATATCTGAAAGCTTATTGATGATTTTTTTCATTCATTCAATTATTGGCAAATATTTATTAGATCCCAATTATGTACAATGATGGGAGATGAAGTGTCATGTGTGAGGAACAGAGAGAGGCTAGTCTAGCTGTATGTGTGTGTGTGGGCAATGATATCCAGTGAGGTTGGAAAAATAGCTGTGACTACAACTATGAGGGGCTCTAAGAGCTAAACTGAGGAGCTGATATTTTTTCTTAAAGGCAGAGGGGACACCAAGAAGAAGGAACCATGTGGCTACTTGCACGTAAGAAAAATCACTTTTTTCCCCTTCTGTTCCTTTGACTGCTCCATCATGGGTGATTTGCTCAGGATCTACATGCCTGCCTCTAGTAATATTTCCCATCTCTAATACTCATGCCTACTGTACATAGTAAAGTATGACACACACATGTACACATACTCCTAAGCCCATCCAATTTGTTATTTCACATCTACTGTAATCTGGGAAGTCAGATAAGCAAACTTATTATAATTCTATTCAAAATTAGGCTAAATAAAAATTGAATTTATAACACATTTTATAGTTTGAATTTACACATATTAACATATATTATAGCATTTAATTTTTTTTTTGCAACCCTGAGAGGCAGCTGAGATTGTTATTCCCATTTTATTGTTAAAGAAACTGAACCTCAGAGAAATTAAAGAACTTGTCCAGGATTGCTCAATTAGTATGTATATGAGGTGTGATTTTTTAACCCATGTTTTCTTTATTCCAAGTACAACACTTCAATTAATTATGTCCACAAGTTATTTCCTAGTTGATAAATGATCAAAGGATATAATAGACAGTTTTCAGTTTTCAGAAGAAGAAAGTGAAGTTACCTATCATTATGGAAAAAATACTCTAAATAATTACTAATTAGAGATGTACAAATTAAAATAATTCCAAGGAACCACTTCATACCCATTAACAAAAAGGACAGAAAAGGAAAATGAGATACTGGAGGGAATGTGGAAACATTGGGATACTAATGCATTGTTGGTAGAGTTATGAATTGATCCAACCATTTGAAGAAAAATTTGGAATTATGCCTAAAGTACTATAAAGCTATGTATACCCCTTGACTTAGTAATACCATTATTAAATCTATATTCCAGAGATCATAAAAAAGGTAAAAGGACCTACATATACAAAATATTTATAGCAGCTGCTTTTGTGGAGACAGAGATTTGGAAATTGAGGGGATGCCTATAAATTGGGGAATGGTTGAACAAAATGTGGTATATGATTGTAATAGAGTACTATTGTGCTATAAGAAATTACAAGGATGATTTCAGAAAGACTTGGAATTAAGAGCAATTTTGTACAATGATTAACTGTTAGAGACTTGACTATTCTGATCAATGAAATAATCTAAGATGATTCTGAAAGACATGATAAAAAATGTTATCTACCTTCACACAGAAAACTGATTGAATCTGAGTACAGATTGAAGCATAATTTTATCACTTTATTTTTCTTGTGTTTTTTTGGGGTATGGATATATGTTTTGCTTGATTTCACATATATAATTGATATTACATTTTTTGTCTCCTCAATAGGAAGAGAAGGGTCACAAGAACACCCCAAATGGGGTCATGAAGGGTCACACATGACTGAAATAATGACAACAAACATAAATGTAAGAAGCCTGGAAAGATAAGAGTGGACTAGTTCATAAAAGCTTTGAATGTCAAACAGAGCATTTTGTATTTGATTTTGGAGGCAGTCTACATCACAAGCATCACAGTTTGTAGAAAACAACAAAAGCATGTTATTTTCTTGATTTTGCTCATTTTGCTCTGCATCAGTTCATAGATTTTTCCAGGTTTTTCTGAATTTATCACATTCACCATTTCTTGAAGTCAAGTAGTATTTCATTACATTCATGAACCACAATTTTTAAAAAGCTATATCTCTGGGCAGCTAGGTGATGCAGTGGATAGAGCACCAGCCTTGAATTCAGGAGGACCAGAGTTCAAATCTGGTCTCAGACACTTAAGACTTCCTAGCTGTGTGGCCCTGGGCAAGTCACTTAACCCCAGCCTCAGGGGGAAAAAAAAAAAAAAAGCTATTCCCCAACTGTTGGACACTCACTTTGCTTTCAATTCTTTGCTATCACAAAAAAGTACTTCTACAATTATTTTGATGTATTTGGGGACTTATCAATGGTCTCCTTGAGGTATAATGCCATTAATAGAATCTCTGGGTCATTTATCTTTCCTTTATCTATCATTGACGTATATTCTTTGATTCATCACCTTCATACTTAGTTATTTCTTCTTCATTCACTTTCTTTCTCATAGAATTAAAACTTAGGAAGTACCTTTTTTGGGTTTTCTCTTCTAAACAGTTTCAGTTATCACTCACTCTTAGAAACATGAATTCCTTCAGATGAGAGAGAATATTGCTGCATGATACTAATCTTATATGGTTCCTGATTATATAGCTTATAATAATAATAATAATTATTATTATTATTATTTTGGCTCTCTCTTTGATGATTCTCTCCTCCTTCCTCTGTTCTCTAAATTTCTTCTCTGGGCTATGTTTTCTCACCTTTCTGTTTCATTTGTCCCTGGAAGTTTGATTCCCCTTTTCATGAGAAAGGTTAAATGTTCTTTGTAAGCACCAAATCCTTGCAGATACTATCCACTGAAAAGTCTCCATTTCCCTTCACTTTTGTAATAGATGTGTTCACCGTGGCACCCTTTCCTACCATGGAAACAAGGTTTCCTTCTAATCACCTCCAGTCCCCTTGTGAATCCTCTTTTCTTCCTTGCTCAATCTGTAGACTCTCTTCTTCCTTAGACTACAGGAGTTATTTTCCCTTGATTGGGAACCTTTTACTTGATTAAGGTATAATATATTTCCTTAAGTCTTCTTCCTCCCCTCCTCTAAATTTTATGCATCCTCCTGTTCTGTAATTTAGTTCATAAAAAAATGGATTCATCAGTAGGCAGGGTGTTATTAGAGTTTTTACACCAGGTTAGTTTGATGGTGACAATATGATTTCTAGTCAATCTCATGTCCTAAATCTCTCTGAGAAAAATCCACCCACCTTGCCTAACTCTAAGATATTGAGCTCAGAGAATACTTGCTACATACAAAGCATATAAAATGGTAAACAATTACAAATTAAACCCATGGAGATTGTTTGCTTCTGTTTCTACATGTTTTATAATGTATTCTAATACCAGTTAATTTAGGACAGATAGAACCTGATAGGCTCTCAAGGTGTTTTCTTTTGAGGTAAGCTGGAAGCTTCACTGGGCTATGATCTGGCAGGGTTAACCATAACTGAGTCATAACTTTTAGAGTTAATACGGGACAGGTTTCTGAAAGAGAAATCTAGAAGAACTTAAGTAATAATACAAGTTAGGACCTTAGTAACTGCATGATTTAAATAGTTTCTTTTGTTCTTTTCCTTCCTTCCTTCCTTCCTTCCTTCCTTCCTTCCTTCCTTCCTTCCTTCCTTCCTTCCTTCCTTCCTTCCTTCCTTCCTTCCTTCCTTTCCTTCCTTCCTTCCTTCCTTCCGTTCCTTTCTTCCTTCCTTCCTTCCTCCTTCCTTCCTTCCTTCCTCCTTCCTTCCTCCTTCCTTCTTCCTTCCTTCCTTCCTTCCTTCCTTCCTTCCTTCCTTCCTTCCTTCCTTCCTTCCTTCCTTTACTTTCTTCCTTCTTTCCCTCCCTTCTTCCTTCTTTCCCTCTCTTTCTTCCTCCTCTTTCCCTTTCTTTTCCCTCTTCCTTCCTTCCTTCCTTCCTTCTTCCTTCTTCCTTCCTTCCTTCCTTCCTTCCTTCCTTCCTTCTTCCTTCCTTCCTTCCTTCCTTCCTTCCTTCCTTCCTTCCTTTCTTTCTTTTCTTTCTTTCTTCTTCTTTCTTTCTTTCTTTCTTTCTTTCTTTCTTTCTTTCTTTCTTTCTTTCTTTCTTTCTTTCTTTCTTTCTTTCTTTCTTTCTATCTTTCTTTCTTCTTTCTTTCTTCCTTCCTTCCTTCCTTCCTTCCTTCCTTCCTTCCTTCCTTCCTTCTTTCCTTCCTTCTTTCCTTCCTTCTTCCTTCCTTCTTTCCTTTCTTTCTTTCTTTCTTTCTTTCTTTCTTTCTTTCTTTCTTTCTTTCTTTCTTTCTTTCTTTCTTTCTTTCTTTCTTTCTTTCTTTCTTTCTTTCTTTCTTTCTTTTTCACTCTTCCTTCCTTTCATCCTTTTTTAAACAGTACCTTTATCTTCTTGGTGCCCTGGATATATGATAATCAAAAAGAAGCAGATGAGTTGACAAGGAAGTATTAGTGTTGTTAGTATCCTATAAGGAGCAATGAGAGACACTTACCATAGTTGAGATTGCAAAGGAGAATTAGGGGTATAGTTAGTTTTACTTCTTCCTACCATGGAAAATGGAAATAAGGTTTCTTCCTTATCACCTCTCCCCGCTACTGCTAGGAAGCAGTGGGTATATATACTAAGAACAACCTTCAAATTTCAACATTTCCTGTAGTAACATCCTATAAAATTTGCCTTTTTTATGTGATTGTTAGCATACTGTACATAGAAATTGTTATTAATTTTCTGAATCTCTAGCAGAAATATTAATTTTGGATTTTGGCTTGGGTTTCTTTTAAAAATATATATATGTATATATAAAATTATTTTTATTTTATAATAGTTATTGTATATACACATACATGCAAAATATGAAATTATATATATAATTTATATATAATATAGATAACATGTACCTATATATGCATGTTTTAAGGTTTACAAACCTTAAAAACTTTATAGATATAATCTCCTTTTATTCTTTTTTTAATTTAATTTTTTAAGCTTTTAATTTTCAAAACATATGCACAGACAATTTGACAACATTGACCTTTGCATAGCCTTGTGTTTCAGATTTTTAACTCCTTCCCCCCACCCTCTCCCCTAGATAGCAAGCAATTCAATATATGTTAAACATGTTAAATATATGTATAAACATATTTATACAATTCTCTTCCTGCACAAGAGAAATCAGATTTTAAAAAAGTAAATGATCAGGAAAACAAAATGCAAGTGAACAACAACAAAAAGAGTGAGAATGCTATGTTATGGTCTACACTCAGTCCCCACAGTCCTCTCTCTTGGTGTAGATGGCTCTCTTCATCACAAGATCATTGGAACTGGCACCAATCATCTCATTGTTGAAAAAAAGTCACATTCATCAGAATTGATCATTGTATAATATTAATGTTGTCATATGCAATGATCTTCTGGTTTTGCTCATTTCACTTAGCATCAGCTCATGTAAGTCTCTCCAGGCTTCTGAAATCATCCTGGTGATCCTATCTTATAGAACAATAATATTTCATAACATTCATACACCATAACTTATTCAGCCATTCTCCAACTGATGGGCAGCCACTCGTTTCCAGGTTCTTGCCACTCAAAAAGGACTGCTACAAACATTTTTGCACACGTGGGTCTTTTTCTCTTTTTTATAATCTCTTTGGGATACAGGCCCAATAGAAATAGTGCTGGGTCAAAGGGTATACACAGTTTGATAACTTTTTGGATATAGTTCCAACTATCAACAATGCATCAGTGTCCCAGTTTTCCCACATTCCCTCCAAAATTCATCCTTGTCTTTTCCTGTCATCTTAACCAATCTGAGAGGTGAGTAGTGGTAACTCAGAATTGTCTTAATTTGCATTTCTCTGATCAATAGTGATTTAGAGACTTTCTCATATGATTAGAAATAGTTGTAATTTCTTCATCTGAAAATTGTTCATATTATTTGACCGTTTATCAATTGGAGAATGGCTTGGATTCTTATAAATTTGAGTTAATTCTCTATATATTTTAGAAATGAGGCCTTTATCAGAACCCCTAAATGTGAAAATGATTTCTCAATTTATTGCTTCCCTTTTGATCTTGTCCACACTAGTTTTGTTTGTACAAAAACTTATTATAATCAAAATTGGATTTAAGTTATAGAGACATTTATTTCTAGACAAATCCACTCTGTTGATTCATTTGGCTTTAGTATGCCAGTTTATTTTCTCTCTCTTGTTTGGAGAAATTGGCAATTGTAATATTCCCCCAAAAAAGAATCGTTAGGTTAAAAAAAAAACAGAAGGAAACACAGATATGTCAATTTTGAAAGTAACATTTTTATTTTTATTATTGAATTTATATATTTTTAAAAATCAAGTGATATAAAATGAAGATCATGTTTTCATCTGAAATCCCTCTTTTTGTGTTCTATTGTGTATATATGTGTGCTTTGTGTATAAAATTCTAGAATAAAAACAATTTTTAAAAATTCCCAAAGTTAATTCAGGCCTTTTGTGTTACAAAGGTTTCTGACAAATAGGTAATATAGACGTCATACATGTACTAGTGAGGAAAAAAATAGCAAAACAGAATGGGGAAGAATAAAATTCTAAAAATGCAATATAAATGGAAAAAATCCAAATGAAATTTTGGTCATGTTTGCTTGAAAATAGGAGCAAAGTTGCTATCAACATGTGAAAATAATATTGTATTTACTGAAATACTTCTCTTTCTTTAGCAAACTTGATGTTAGCTTACATGGAGAGGAAAAGTACTGTAATTTTAAGGAAATGTACATGTAATTAATTTAATTACAGAGAGATGATTTTGCTTCATTGATATTTACTTGCATTTTGTCAAATTGATAAAGACCTTTTCTCCTTCCTCTAACTTTCATCTAATTGGAAATTATGGTATGTCAATTATTGAATCTATCACTGAATTTTATGAAAGCCTGCTTTGCTACTAAGTAATTTTATTCTATAGAAGACTGTGATAATGATAGTTGTTGAAAGCACTAGCACAGAAAATGAGCCACAGCTTATTCATTCATTATTTTCAGTGGTTAAAAACCTAAACCTCTAGGGATAATCTTTTTTACTGATATCCTGGAGGCCTGCCACCTTCTGGAAACAAACAGTATCTCTTTATCAGAAACATCTCTAACATAGAAAGTGTAGGCTGAAAGTGTAATGATTTGTTTAAAAACACTTTCTAGCTAACAAATGTGATTTGGAATTTAAAAGCTCAATGGAACTTACAGAGAAAATACATTTCTTTTACAGAGAGATAGGGGATTAGATCTATGATTTCATTAGTATGAGGAACTTGAGGTGAGAAGATTCTCTACCAGCCTTCTTAGAGAATTGCTCAGAGAACAGGGGAGTTTCTCGCCAGCTTCTCAGAGTACAAGTCAAGGACAGGGATTTTGTTGTTGTTCAGTTAGTAGGTCAGACTCTTTGGGACCCTATTTGGGGTTTTCTTGGAGAGATACTGGAGCGGTTTACCATTTCTTTTTCCAGCTCATTTTACAGATGAGGAAACTGAGTCAAACAGGTTGAAATGATTTGCTCAGTCACATAAACCATTAAGTGTCTGAGACAAGCTTTTAACTCAGGTCTTAGGACCTAACAGGATAAGCCCTGCTGGTTTCAAGCAGGCTCTTTTTACATATTATGCTGATTCTTACTTTTTTTGACCTAGGCATGTTTATAGACAGTATAAGTTGGTAGGAATAAAGACAAAAAAAGATGACATAATATACGGTGATTTGTCTCCATTCAGAAAGAAACAGTAAGAAAAGGAAACAAGAGGTGTAAAAGTAACAAGAAAGAAGTGCAGACATGGGACATTCAGAGGGTGGGAATTTGCTGTAGAAAGATCCTAAACTGGGAATCAGAAAACTTGGCTTCCAGTCTTTACTCTTGGCCTTGAGGGAGGCATTTCTCACCTGTGATCCCACCTATAAAATAAGGAAGTTGAATTAAATGATTTCTAAATTTTTTTTTTGCAAATTTTCCTTAACTGTTTTCCTGGACTTAGCATAGTAGAATTTGTTTGGAAATCATTTAAAATATATTAAAAAGCAGTTTGCAACCACAAAGTTTTGTGTTTCTTTAGTAATCTGAAAAGAAAAAGGCAGGATTTCCTCCTCTATAAAAGAAAGATATCTGTAGTGTGAATTATTTTGAGGGTAAAGTGAGATGAGAGATAACTCTTTCTGACAAAGTATCTATCTGGAGCTTATTGTGGTATGTTGCTCTATATCTAATTTCTGCCAGGCTGAGGAAAAAGGCAGGATAAGTTTTAAAAAGGTTAGAATGTTATATAATTCCCAAATCTACTTCCTCAAAAGATGCAGATCACAACTCGTCCACATTTTCTAAATCTATGCAATTCTTTTCTATATCTTCTCTTCTCATATGTTCTTTATAGGGAAAACATTCAATGTCCTACAGGCTTTCCTCTGAATACCATCATAGTATTCAAGCTTTTGGCCCATGCTTTTAACATATGACTAGCCTACATCTTTTTTTTTTGTTTGTTTGTTTGTTTGGATGGATGATTTTGTATTCTAGTAGTCACATGTTCTTTTGTTTTTTATTTACTGGCAAAATCTTTAATGTAAATAGTACTTTACATCTTTCTATTGCTGTTTGCTATTAGCAGACTACTTACTAAAGGACATACTTAAATCACACATAACAATGATTGTATGTATGCTCAATTCCAGGTGGACTTATAAAAAGAGTGATAAGGGCTGGAGAAGCAGTCTCACAAAAGATAGTGGCAGAACATGCTTTTTTTTTTTCTTTTTTCCTTTTTTGTTACCTTTAAGTGAACATCGTCCACCTGATTGACTATATTTATGTTTCTCAAGATAGCATTCACTGACAATCCTAGAACTAATCTTTATCCAAGATGGAAAAATAAACCTAGGGTTGGAAGAATAATGCACTTAAAATCTTTGCTAGTAAAAAAAAATATCTTGTTTGAATCAACCTATAAGAACCATGGGTGAATAGGTCCTTGAATCAATCAAAATCATTGTGTTAGAGACTTGGTCCTGCCCTAAGGAATTTGTATAAAAGGACACAACCAGAAAGATTCTAATACCTGAAACTGCTCATTACGGAGAGTTACATTTCCATGTGTAGTTACTTAACAATGCCAGAGAATTAAATATAAGTATAAGCTTTGTTTGTTATGGTTATCAACACTGATAGCAAACAATCCATATTGTTTAATCTAGCAGCATTTATCAGTGTGGACCCCACAGAATTATTTTACAAGTCTAGTTTTTTTTTTTTTTTTTTTTTTTTTACTTCTATTAAATCATTTACAAGCCTAGTATGAACATGGCTTGCACGTAAGAAAAGCACTTTCTTGTAGTTCTTTTTCTTTTGCACTTTGAGGCAGTTTGGTGTATTTTAAAGAGCACTAAAATTGGTCAGGAGGACCCTGGGTTCAAATCCTTCTACTAACACCGATTTGTGAGGTTATGGGGCAAGTCTTAATCTAACATAGATTTTCCTCCTCTATAAAAGAAAGATATCTGTAGTGTGAATTATTTTGAGGGTAAAGTGAGATGAGAGATAACGCTTTCTGACAAAGTATCTATCCGGAGCTTATTGTGGTATGTTGCTCTATATCTAATTTCTGCCAGGCTGAGGTCATCTTTTCCAAGTAGTTCTTATCAAAAAGGGAATCCTTACCTTAGTAACCAGTCTTTGGGTGACTGAACACCATGCTATGCTCATTCGCTTCTATATGCTGTATAACTCATTTGTTCAGTTACTGATCTATTTCTAAATTAGTATCAAATTGTTTTATTGCTTTGTTGTTGTTTTTTCCAGCACTAATTGTAACATTGTATTAATTAGTGTTGGACATCCTCACTTTACCCCTGATTTTATTGGAAAGGCCTCTCTCTTTTCTCTACTACATACATTCCAGAAGCAGTTATTTTTCACAATCTATTTGTACCAACATTTACTATTAAGTTTCATTCAGGGGCAGCTAGGTGGCGCAGTGGATAGAGCACCAGCCTTGAATTCAGGAGGACTTGAGTTCAAATATGGTCTGGGACACTTAACACTTCCTAGCTGTGTGACCCTGGGCAAGTCACTTACCCCCAGCCTCAGGGAAAAAAAATTATTCATCTAGCCTAAATTAAATTGTTCTTTGGATCTAACTTTGTCGACCACCGTGCTGGTATCAGCCCTTCCAGTTTTGTTTCTTCTGGACAGAGAAGAAAATTAAAATATGGCTACAAACACGTATGGAACGTTCAGATGAAGAGGTGGGCGATTTCAGGAGGCAGGACACTAAGCGCTTGGTGTGTGGATGAGGTGAGGAAAGAGGACAGAAAGTTGGGGAAGGGATGGATCAGCTAGGAGAGGAGATGGGAAGGGGCTATGAGGGGTCTTGGGGCTCGAAGCCCCCTTTATTTCTTAGAAGATATCAAGGCCCAAGACCCCAGCACTAAATGAGGCGGGGTGACTTTGGCCTCCAGGATGGAGGAGAGGAGGAAAAGGAAGGAGACCCTCCCGCGGTGGGGGAGCCTTTTCTTATTTACAGAAGAGGAAACTGAGGCAGATGACATCACTCGCTTCGGGTCACGTGGGCGGTGGATACACTGGGGCTTAGGCCCGACTACTATAGAGCCCTGAGCACGGTGCCCCGCACGTAGGAATTGCTATGTAGACGTAGCTGTTTTTATTACTATTCTCCATGTGGGGCAAGAAGGGGACGGAAAAGGAGTTCATGGACTCCCGTTTCTACAGGCCGCGGCTGCGAGACTCCGGTTTATAGACAAGGCCCAGAGCGCGATCACGGGAGCAGGATGCAACTGGAAGGAAGGAAATGACTGGAGGGCGCAGGAAGGCCGGAGAAACCGGGTCTCAGTCGCGGCGGCGGCGCCACCTCCTCTCCCGCCCGTACTCCGCCCACCTTTATTTCCTCTCCTCCCCACACAAGCCGGCGGCGTCCCCATGGCAACTGAAGGCGGGACTTCCTTCCGTGCTAGCGCCACTTCCGCCGGGACCCGGAAATCCGACGTTAAGCCCGTGGAAGAAGGTGCGCCTGCGGCATGGTTCTGATGACCGCACGGCGCGCGTTCGACTATTCTACTGGAGACCAGAAGTTTTAGCGCTTCCATCAGTCAACACCAGCAAAGAGGGCATCTTTTCTATGCGGTTAAGTTTCCGGTAGCAGAGTTATCCACCATCGCCCCTCCAACCTGTGGCTTTCTCGTGCGTGTCGTGTTCGCGGTGGGGGATCCGCCGTCTGGCCAATCCATTCCCGAGCCGTCGATCGTGCCCTCGCTGCGTCATGATCACGCCCGCGTTCGAGTTGAGCCAGGACGCTGAGTCGCTGACGATCGCTATCCGCGTGCCTTACGCGCGCGTCGGTGAATTCGAGGTCTACTTCGAGGGCTTCGATTTCAAGTTCTACGCTAAGCCGTACTTCCTCAGGCGAGTGCGGGCGGGGCCCACCTCCCGCTGGTAGGGGCGGGGGCGGGCCAGGATGGCCGAGTGACAGCCAGGAAGCCTCAGACCCCAGTGACTGAACTGTGGGTTATGGGAGTCATCTCGGGACTTAAGCACCAATTTAATAAAACCACCCCCCGAAACTTAACTAAACACTCCGAACTGGAAGTGAGGAATGAAAACTTATCCAAAAGCGGCACCCCCCAGGGTGCAGGGTCGATTTTGCCACTTTTCTGTTCTTCCTTGTCAGTGTCTGTAAAAACAGATTTTATCCTCTTTTTGTGAATTTCTCCCTTCATTGCCCATTTTTGCATAGCCCAGTGCTTTTCACTTAGGATATTCGGGCAAACCTTGTAACCTCCCCTAAGAACAAAAACAAGTCAAAAGGGTTGGAAAAACAGCATCTGGGGGAAGAAGTCCGGAATCTGATACGTTCCTGCCTTTTTAGTGCAGTGCAAAGCCTGGATTTGCAGTGGGAGTAAAGGCTTGGGGCAAACACACCTTGTTTCCCAGTGTCCTTGCTAGTTTGGCATCGATTACCCCCAGGCCATTTCCAGCTCTGAAACTACCAGCTGGTCAGTTTCCAGTGCTTGCAACAAACAAACCACAGCGGTAGCTACTTACAATAGGCTCCTTGACCATAATGGAGTTGCTGGGAGGGGTCTCTCATAAACCCTCCCTGCAGCCCTTCCCGGCTGGCCCCTTCTCTTGGTTTGGGCCTCAGATTTGAATGTGAGAGGATTCCCTCAGTCATATGAGGATTGTGGCTGGCTGAGCCCCTTCTCTTGCTCCCGGACTTCAGGGATCTCTGTGCTGATCTCAGCTACTCAGGCAGCACTGCTCTGGCCCCCAACCTCCAGCTTCAGGAGCCCAGGGCTGCCTTTCTGTTTGCTCTGGAGGCCATGGAGCAGGACTGGGTCAGCCTGCACTTGGGCTTGGTGCATGAGGCCAGAAGCCAGTGACCCAAGGCTTGGGATGGGAGGGAAGGCAAGATTCCTGAGCCATTGGAAGTGTGGAGGAAGCAGGAGAGGACATGGCAATGCCGGTAGAGCCCTGGGTTTGCTTGGTATTAAGTAGCTAAAATTTGGTGCTGTTTGATTTAAATGCTTGATAAAATCTTTTTCAAATTCACAGATTAACTCTTCCTGGAAGAATAGCGGAAAATGGAGAAGAAGATGGTTCATATGACGTGGATAAAGGTACACCATTGGATTCTTTCAGCCCAAAATAATCACATGATTATAACTGGAGGCACTATGGGAATCTCTAGGTGGAATTAGAATCAGTGTAATAAAACATGCCATTACTCTTTGTTTATTTCTTTATATAGCATGTTTAACATTTTATTTTAATGCTTTTATTTGCTATTGTCATTTTAATCTATTTTATCATAATGTACTTTATAAAATAAGAGAGTTGAACTAGATAGTGTCAGCTCATTCTCAGCCTTCTAGTTCTGTGATTTTATATTTTGTGTTAAATGGAATAATAAAAAGTGCTTTGGAATCTTTAAAATGGAATCTTTAAAATGGAGTTATGGTAGGGCTGGCTATTCTGTACTTATACTTTTTTATGGTTATTGAAAGATATTTGGAAGTCAAAGTGTGTGAGACAACTTCTAAATGTGGTAATCTACAAACGGTGACCTTTGTTGTGGAATTGATAGCCCAGCATCTTAATATTAATATTAAGATTATTTTAAAATTAAAACAAACTTTAATATCTTAACTTGCCAGTATTCTAGAATGGCATTTAAAGACAGCTTAAATTTTCTTTACATAATTTATATGAATTTCAGTTTTCTTTCTTTATCTGGCTGCACATATTATGTTTGTTCCCTTTATTTTCCCATTGCTAATACCCTATTCCAAGGCCTCTGACTTAGACAGTTGGAATAGATTCCTAACAAATGTATTTGTTTTGCTAACTTGCTCCACACATTGATTACTGCTAAGATAATCTTATCTTCAGCTTTGACTGTGATATTCTTCAGGTCAGAATTTTTGGTAACTATTCATTTCCTGTCTAGTCTCTCTCACCTGGCCCTCCACAACCTGATTACAATGTACTTTTGGAACATGTCTCTCTCAATTAGTCATCTAGTCAACACTTTTTTAAAAAAGCTTTTTCTTTTCTTTTTTCTTTTTTTTTAATCAAAAGTTTTTTAGTATTTTATTTAATTTTTTTAATCTTTTTTTTTTTTTTCTTAATTAAAGCTTTTTATTTACAAAGCATATGCATGGGTAATTTTTCCAACATTGACCCTTGCGTAACTTTTTGTTCCAAATTTTCCTCTTCTTCCCCTCACCCTCTCCTCTAGCTGGCAAGTAGTCCAATACATGTTAAATATGTTGAAATACATGTTAGATTCAATATATGTATACATATTTATAGAGTTATCTTGTTGCACAAGAAAAATCAGATAAAGAAGAAAGAAAAAGAAAAATTGAGAAAGAAAACAGTGCAAGCAAATTATAACAGAGAAAGTGAGAATGCTGTGTTGTGTTCCACACTCTGTTCCCACAATTTTCTCTCTGGGTATAGATGACTTTCTTCATCACTGCACCTGTGAAACTGATTTAAATCATCTCATTGTTGAAGAGAGCCACATCCATTAGAATTGATTGTTTTAGTCTTGTTGATGCTGTGTATAATGAGCTCCTGGTTCTGCTCATTTCACTCAGCATCAGTTCATGTAAGTCTCTCCAGGCCTCTCTGAAATCACCCTGCTGGTCATTTCTTACAGAACAATAATATTCTATAATATTCATATACCACAATTTATTCAACCATTCTCCAACTGATGGGCATCCACTCATTTTCCAGTTTCTGGCTATTACAAAGAGGGCTGCCACAGACATTTTTGCACATGTGGATCTCTTTCCTTTCTTTAAGATCTCTTTGGGATATAAGCCCAGTAGCATGCTGGGTCAAAGGGTATGCACAGTTTGATAACTTTTTGAACATAGTTCCAAAGTGCTGGACAGAATGGTTGGATCCATTTACAACTCCACCAACAATGCATCAGTGTCCCAGTTTTCCCACGTCCCCTCCAACATTCGTCATTATCTTTTCCTGTCATCTTAGCCAATCTGAGAGGTGTATGGGGGGGGTATCCCAGAGTTGTCTTAATTTGCATTTCTTTGACCAATAGTGATTTGGAGCACCTTTAAAGCTTTTTATTTTCAAAACATATGCATGTATAATTTTTCAACATTAACCCTTGCTAAATCTTGTGTTCTGATTTCCCCACTCCTGCCCCTAAATGACAGATAATCCAATATATGTTAAATATGGTGAAAATATATGTTAAATCCGATATATGCACACATATTCATACAATTTTCTTGCTGGACAAGAAAAATCAAATCCAAAAGGAAAAAATGAGAAAGAAAATAAAATGCAAGCAAACAATAACAGAAAGAGTAAAATGTTATGTTGTGAGCCATACTCAGTCCCCACACTCCTCTCTCTAGGAGCCATCCCTTTTCATCATAAAATCATTGGCACTGGCCTGAATCATCTCATTGTTGAAAAGAGCCATGTCCATCAGAATTGATGATTGTGTAATCTTGTTGTTAGCCATCACTTTTAAAGTACCTACAGCATGCCAAACACTGCACTAGATGCTTGAGAAAGATGTAATTCCTGCTCACAAGAAACCCACGTTGCAATGGAGATATCAAGTATATATAGAAACATAATTATATATACCCAATTATATACAAGAGTTTTTGAGAGAAAGCACTAGACATTTGGGGGACTAGGAAGAGCTTCTTGCAGAAACTGGTACTAAGGAAGAATATCAGAAGGAATCAATTTTGAGGCATGTGGACAGGAGGTGGAATGGCAGGTTTGAGGAGCTTTGAGAGAAGGCTATTTTGGCTGGATCTCAGAGGGAAATCCTCTCCTGTGAGCCTGGGGAGATATGTCGGGATGAGACTGCAAAGGCTTTAAATAGCTGTAGGTAGTCGGGAGCCCCTGAAGATGACTGAGGATGAGAATCACATGGTCCAGCGTTTCACTTAAAGAATATCACTTTGGTTGAGGGGCATGTAGAATGTGCCAGAGTGGGGAGAGACTTTCAGCAGCATGAAGACCAATTAGAAGACATTGTAATCCGGGCTGAGATTGGTAAAGATTGGAAACTGAGTAAGAAACAGTAAGCTTTACAACTGATTGGGTCTGTGGAGAGATGGAGGGATTGTGATGGCAAGGATAATATTGACACTACGGACTTGGGAGACTGGAACAGTGGTGGTCCCTTTTACAGAAATAGGAAAGTTTAGGTTTAGGATGAAAACAATTTAATATTGGACATCTGAATGTTCAACTTGAAATATATGACTGTAACTGGTGATGACAGGTTCTAGATTTGTGACTCATCTGAATAGAGGAGGTAATTAATTCTTTGAGAACTGACAAAGTTCTGGCTGTAGGATTGAGATCTGAAAAGGGGGACAGCAAAATGAGAACAAGTCCTGTGCCTGAGATGAGCAATTATCCCCATAAGGTGACCTCTAATAGGTTTAGAGGAGGAAGACATAGGGAGAAATGCAAGTGATGAAAATTATTTTCAAATAAAGGAATGGCAGAATTTTAAATTCAGGAACTTCTAATTCACTGTTATATATACCTTTTAAAACCAATTTTGAAATAAATGAAAATGTATACTATCTGTTAAATCGTATGTTCTGTGCTAAACTATAGATCCTTTTAATTCAAAAAGTCTTTCATTTTTAAGGAATCTTTACTCTTCGAATGTCAAAAGAGACTCCTGGTCAGCATTTTGAGGGACTGAATATGTTGACAGCCCTCCTGGCATCAAAGAAATCCAGATCTGCAAAGCCCCTTGTGGAAGTGACAGGTATGTGCATAGCCATTAGGAACAGGAAAGCTTTTGGAATTGTTGGAAAGGCAGGAGAATGGACATGATAGGTGATTGTCTGCAAGAGCAGATCGGATGAGCAAATGGCTGTACATATGTGGAAGGGTAGAAAAGGTAGGTGATATAGATTTATTTACAAACCGTATTGGGATTCCCCAGTAAGAAATAAATGTTGCTTAGAGAATTATTTTTATGTTCCTGCCTGCCCCTCATCAGAGATGTTCGAATATACGTGCTTGTTTGCATAAAGGGAGTGTTTTTCATATATTTCTTGGGGGCCGAAGTTCAAAATTGTCCTTAGACACTAGCTGGGGAGATTAAAATATATTGAGAACAAAGGTTATTAAAAAGCTTTAGTCCTAAACACAACCATGGGAAGTGGTATCAGAAGACTACTTCTTTTTTCACAAATTCACAAAGTACATGCTGAGATGGCTATCTCTGTTGTGCCAGTGGCCAGAGCTTAGCATCTCTATGTGGTCCGCATAGCATGGAGGTCATTGGGCTTACCCTTCTCCCAGCAGCTATGTTCTGTAGCAGAATGGCGTGGAATCACTTAAGCTATATCTGTATCAATTTCCTCCTTTGTAAAATGGGGATAATAGCACCTTCCTGCCTGGGGTGTTAAAGATGTTTGTAAAGTATTCCCCACAGCATCCAGCATCTAAAGTAAGTGCTTGGTAAATATATTGTTATTTTAGCATGCGTTTTGAAAAAGAAACACAAAAACCTTCCTCTAATGGACTCATTGGAAGAAAATTTAGAAGTGTAAGGTAAAGTCTTTTGGGAAAAGTGAAAAACTTGAACTTGACTTTCAGCCACTGTACTCATGAATTTCTAATGAGAAAGTCATTCCCATAATAGGAAAATAATCCTCTTTCCTTTGTACTATTCAACATATTTAGGTTCTTCTGAGGTTGCTGTAGACTGTAAGGAAGATGAGGAAGAAGACTTTGATTGGGAGATTGAACAGTCTCCATATGAAGAATTAACAGCGAATGATTTGAATTCCCAGTACCATTATGGGTTTGGAAACTTGCGCACAGGAGTGTTTAAGAGATTACAGGTTTGTGGTTTTCTTTTGAAGAATGTCTCAGACTTTTTTCTCATACTTGAAATCAGTGTTTCTCAAACTGAAATTCACTCAGCCAGCACTTGCACTGAGCTTGATAAAAATGTGGGTTCTTATTATTCAATATATTTTGGCTATTCTTTTTTCTAAGTTTTTGATGACTAGGGTGAATCCATAATGCGTGTCAGGCCGGGGTCTGGGAAACCTGTGCACCAATCCGGCCTCTCATGCCGATTAGCTGGGTGACCCTGTCCAAGTCTCTGAAGCTCTGCCTCTGCTTCTTCATCTGTGAAATGGGAACAGTAGGACCTGCTTCCCAGAGTTGTGATGAGCATCTAATGAGATAAAGGACTTAGCACATAGCGCCATATAAAGATTATTACTATTAGTATCCAGTAGGTACTTGTTATTTGTTAATGATAAAGGTAATAAGCCATCTCTGTGTATGGAAATAGGAATGAGTCCCAACAGAAAAAAGATACTGTCTTCATTACCCCCTGCAGCTCAAACATTAGGCTACATTCTGCGAGATGAGATACTTTAAATGATTGTCCCAAGGGATGTTCTAGTATGAAAATATTTGTGAGCTACTATCTTTTTTTTTTTTTTTTAAAGCCACATTTCTTAACAGCTCACTAGATCCAGCGTGTCCCAAGAGTCTGTGTGGTATAAAGAGCGTAAAGTTATGCCGAGACTTTGGGACACCCTGTGCTTTAGTTTATTGGATGTGGGGCTGTTTAGGGGACCTGTGAGGGCAGGAAGGCTGGGGAGAACCTGAGGCCTGGGGAGGATGGGGAGTTCCACTGTGTGTTCTGGACCTGCTCCCTCCCTTCTTGTGAGCGTTGTGCGGTGATCAGGCAGCCACAGCCATGCAGACACCAGTGTGCTTGGGGAGTTCCTTGTACCTTGATGACACTTTCCTGTAGTTCAGGAAGGGGTTAATGATTTCCAGGCAGGTTGCTGATATAAGTCAGGAATGCCCTAATGCTGTTTCAGTCCTCTCCCTTATGCCTGTATAAGACAGGATTTTTTCTGTATCAGATCCGGACTAGCCTGTGCATATACTAAAATAAATTCATTGAAAAGTAAAGATTTTAATAGAATCTCATTTTACATTTTTTCCCAAATATGTAAAAGAAGGCTTAATTAGTAGTCAAGTAAAGCTGCCTGATCTATTTTATCTTTCAAAAGGGTTTTGCTACAAGATATAGATTAGATTTCATTCTTTCCAGTTTTCGAGATTCTGTAAAGTTATATTTTTTCCTTTTGCATTAATTTTAACCCATTATGCTCATGAACATTAAGAAATTACTAGTAATCTAGTAATTTTTCCCACAAATGTATGCAGACTGAGATGTTAAAGAATACTTTAAAAAATAGTAAAGAAAGAATACTTTTTTCGGGAGGTTATTAATATGGCAAAACCTTTATTTTATGGGCAAAGATCTAGAAATTTAAAAAAAATAACAAACCTTGCATAGTTGGGTTGTCTGCAGAGTTCCTGTGTAATTTTATGTACTCTATTTATGATAATCATTCTATGTGATTAAAACAGATTTATAGCTTTAGACTAAAAATATGACCCTTTTAATAATTCATGCCAGTAATGCAGTTAGAAGAAATTGAAATAATTGCTGCATGAATAATAGCTTTGAGGAAATTGCTACTAATTTAAAATTGCAGATTTAAAGTCAACTTTAACATGCTCTAAAATACTGCTTTCCCATTTAAAATGACAAACTGGGGTATAGTTTGCTGCTTTGGGACAAGATAAATTTCTGAAGTAGTTATGACTGTTGAGGCATACCTGAAGGCTTATTATCTGTGTAAGCTTGTCCCTGCCCCGAGGGGGTTGGACTTGAAGGTGTCTCTGGGCTGTGGCACCCTCCACCCCCACCCTCACCTGGAGCTTGTCGCTGTTAGTTTTTGGAAGAGGGGAAATTGCGCACAGAAGGCTGCCAGCCCTGGGGACTCCTGGGGGGCCTCCCTGGAGTCCATGCTCCTCTCTCTCTATCCATTTAACTCTTATAGAATACAAACATCAGGAAGGAGACAATTGAGGTTCTGGGGCCCCTGGATGGTGCAGAGCACCAGCCCTGCAGTCAGTAGGACCTGAGTTCAAATCCAGCCTCACTCACTGTACATGTCCTAGCTGTACGACCCTGGGCAAATCACTTACCCCACATTACCTCACCCCCCCCCCAAAAAAAAAAAAAAAAACAAAACAAAACAAAACAACAACAACAACAAAAAAACGAAAAATTAGGTGCTTGTGGTCTGGGTCTTTTTATCTGTCTGGGTCATGTCTAGTATTTGGCACAGTGGGTCACGCACAGCCCAAGGCTTTGAGCAAAGTCATTTTTCTGAGATCCTATTTCTTTTTTTTTCTTTTTTTTTTTTATTATTATATATATATATATATTTTATAATATTATCCCTTGTATTCATTTTTCCAAATTACCCCCCCTCCCTCTATTCCCTCCCCCCGACGACAGGCAATACCATACATTTTACATGTGTTACAATATAGTCTAGATACAATACATGTGTGTGAATATCATTTTCTTGTTGCACAATAAACATTAGAATCCGAAGGTACATGCAACCTGGGCAGACAGATATTAGTGCTAACAATCTACACCCCCCTCCCAGTGTTTCTTCTCTGGGTGTAGCTACCTCTGTCCATCATTGATCAACTGGAAGTGAGTTGGATCTTCTTTATGTTGAAGATTTCCACTACCATCAGAATGCATCCTCATACAGTATTGTTGTTGAAATGTACAGTGATCTTCTGGTTCTGCTCATTTCACTCAGCATCAGTTGATTTAAGTCTCTCCAGGCCTCTCTATATTCCTCCTGCTGGTCATTTCTTACCGAGCAATAATATTCCATAACCTTCATATACCACAATTTACCCAACCATTCTCCAACTGATGGACATCCATTCATCTTCCAGTTTCTAGCTACCACAAAAAGAGCTGCCACAAACATTTTGGCACATATATGTCTCTTTCCGCTCTTTAGTATTTCTTTGGGATATAAGCCCAGTAGTAGCGCTGCTGGGTCAAAGGGTATGCACAGTTTGATAACTTTTTGGGCATAATTCCAGATTGCTCTCCAGAATGGCTGGATTCTTTCACAACTCCACCAGCAATGTATTAGTGTCCCAATTTCCCCACATCCCCTCCAACATTTGTCATTATTTGTTCCTGTCATCTTAGCCAATCTGACAGGTGTGTAGTGGTATCTGAGATCCTATTTCATTCCTGTCTGGGAGATGTTTAGAGTGGGCCTGAGGATAAGACAAATGAGGCACCAGACAGAGCATCAATAAGCACTTTGTGAGGGCTTCCCTCCACGTCTGCCTTGTCTGGCCTGTCCGTCTGTCTGGGACAAAGTCCCTCATACGTGTCCCACCTAGCCGGTGGTGGTGGAGAGTGTGGGGTCTACTCACTCTCCCCATTCCCTTCCTGTCCCAACTGCATGAGTTTTGGAGCCCTTGGGGGTTTCATTACAAGCTGCATGTGTCGGGTTGCTTGTCCTGGAGTGTCCCAGGCTGTAGTGACCGCTGCTTGGCGTGAGTGGACTCCCGAGGAGCTTGGGGATTGATGTTTCAGAGGAGAGGATGGGTTACGCTGGGCCTGCTGCGTGCTGCTGCGCTGTTGGCGCACTGGGCCTTCTTCACTGTTGCTAAGTCTCTAATGAGAATGTTGCCTGCCCGCTGGGCTTTTTCAGAACCAGCCCAGCCTCTAATAGCATCATCATTAGACAGATTTCATCACCACTTGTCTGTAGATGGAAGGATTGAGCTGTTGGTTTCCAGTCAGCTTCTGTTGGCTAAGCAGTCTCTCTTGTATATTCCCATTTGGATTGGGAAAGATATGTAGAGTTAGATAGAAATATTTTAACATAGACATGAATTTCTTGAAAATGGTTTTGTGTGTGACGGTTTCTTTAGCTTCCTAAGTGAAAAATCAAACATTTCTAATGAAACATTTTTCTGTTTGTAGATAGGAAAGCATTTTGAAAAGTTCTGAATATAAGGTAGCATAATACGTTTATTCAGTTTGCTGTATCAAATTGCCATTTAATTCAGCAGCAAACATCTGTTTACTGATGTGTCTTTGAAGAGAGCTATTTATTTCCTTTTTACTGATAGCATCTGGTATCATGTCTTATGAATCAACTTACTGATAAATCAGACATTTTATGTTTGATATTTTGTCTGAATTGTATGTCTTGAGGCTGACATACTTACGTTTGAGGTGACACGGTTCACTTTTTCCTTTTTTTTTTTAACTTACTGCCTCTAGGAAGAGATGAATGATGTTATTGACGTTAAAAACCCAGACTCCACTCCCCCAGCTGAACGAAGACAGAATCGGATCGCTGCTGAAGAGTCTAAATTTGATCCTGATCATTACTTGTAAGTACGATGTTAAGTTCTTGAGCTTCAGTGGGTGAAGTAGTCATCACTTTCTCACTCCTTCCCCAGCCCTAGTTTTGAGGATAATATTTTAAAAACTTTTTTTCGGGGAGAAATTCAGTGATTTTTAAGATTTTTATGGAGGCTATAGGATCTCACACTGGACAGGACCTTCTGACTCATCTAGGCCTATTTTCTTTTTTTATAGATGAGTGAACTTCAGCCCAGGGAGTCACTTCTTGCCCAAGTTAACGTGGATATTAGTCAGAGTTTGAAGCTGCTTCTCTTACCAGCTTTTCTTGTGTGATATGACTGTGGTCCAGGCGGCTTCTTCTATCTTAACTGGCCATTGAGCTAAGCTCTCAGGCAGTGCCTCTATGAACTAGATATACGTAAATATGTTGTGAAACATTATTTCCTAGATGTCTGCCTTAGCAACAGCAGATGTGTAATAGCTACTTCAAGCTTTGTTTCTCTAGGGTAAAAAAGAATACTAAATACTAAATATGGATATTTTTGACTGTTCTATTATAAAGGCTAATTACTCCATTTGTTTTAAAATAACAATAATAAGATAAAATGATCAAAGCCTTGAGTACATGAAACTGTTTGAATTTTCATAAGTATAGCTCCATTTTTACCTTCTTTGCATTTATAGCAAGAATCAAGGCTTAGCCAATACTTTCATGTGCTAAATCCTGTCTTCAACTAATGAATAATTCTTCAAGAAAGTATAATTAGAATGCTAATATAGCTATTTTCCCCACCTCTGTTAGCTATAGTCTACCTTTAATATTTTAATTTAGCATTTTCTGAATCATCTTAACAAGACATAGTTAAGTATTTTTTTAGTAAGGGTCAGAGCTGAGTTCTGGAATCAAGAGGGACATTGCAGCACAGAGGATAGAATATCAGACTTGAAGATGGAAGCACTTGAGTTTGAATCTTGCATCTTGTTTGTTAACAATTTAACCTCTCTTCACCACAGTTTCCTTATTTCTAAAATGGGATAATACCTATAGTGCTTATCTATGCTGAGGCTTGATGGTAAGACTCAAGTGAAGTGATATGTTTAAAACTCTTTGCAAGTCATAAAGTGCTTCATTAATACCACTTGTTACTATTTTATCATATTGGCTCTAGTTTTGCTCTGTTTTTTGATCAACCATCATAAAGCAATCTAGTAACCCTTATTGTTTTAAATCACTGTATAAACTGGTTTTGCTATGTGGAGTCAAGTTCGTTCAAACCATTAAATGCTTTTGGGTATGTATGCAGCTTCATATGCTTGTATTTATTTGAATTTACTGGGATTATTGAAAATTTGCAGATTTTAATAGTGCCAAAGTATTCATTATGAACATATTTTAAAGAACTTTTTAAAAAATTCTGAGTTTGCCATTTTGACTGAGTTATTTCCTTACAAAAGTTTTTCTAGATTATATTCTAAACATATCTCATTCCTGGCAAATTTTTCCGTTTTTGGGGAAATGAGTTTTTGACAATTGGAATTTGCATTGGAAAATTAGAGAAAGAACTTAACATTTTTTCCCCTCATTCCTTCATATATATGATCTGTGGATGCTAGCTGTTGTTCTAGTAATTAATATTTTATCTCCTGTCACAGTCTGAGGCTAATTGGAATAAAGTACAACTTATGTGCAAATGTCATGTACTATATAATATAGTGATAAATAGCAAGACTTTGGGACATTTTTAAGGGACAGTAAGAACAGACTGTCTTTTATATTTTAGAGGACATCTGAAATTCTCCCATTCATGTTGCCATTTCTAATTATGTTTATCTTGCCTATTGGTGGTTTTAAAGGTCTGCTGAAGAGCAATTTGAAGAAGCCCATTTATATTCATGCTGAATATTTAAAATGAAATCTTCATTGTCAGCAAATTTCTCTGGCTAGGGTAAGGACATCACGAACATTTCTGAGGGGAAAGGAGCTTAATTAGAACAATTGACTAGTTCTTGTAAAAGGGAACAGAAATAACTGCTTGGGCTAAGGACATTAAGAAATTTGGTTTTATAATTAGTAACATTGTATAAGAATTATGTTTTTCTCTATCTTTTTCCTTTTTCTTTTATCCAGAAGTTTATTACTTTAATTATTATGCAAAAACTATTTTTCTTTATTAACAAGTAATATTGCTTTTTATCATAATCTCTGAAAAAGATATGTTCAATTAAGACCAAAAAATGAGAAAAATGGCAGAATGGAAAGTATGGTCTTGTCCTATATGGTATCTTAGGTTTATTTTGGGTTTTAAATTTTAGCCATTCTGCAAATTCTTACAGATGATGATGTTACTTGCTTAAGAAAATGTACACTTGTTGATTATCTGCAAGTGACTTATTTACTATGCATATTTTGAAACTAGCCTAATTTCTTGTGTAAGAAGACTGATTCTTTTCACTCTCAACTGATGTGTGAACTTAGAAAGAGTAGAAAACTCATCACATTCTCCTGTTTATATCTTTGGTTTATTGTCTTGAAGATCCTAGAAATAAGAGGTGATTTACAAGGGGAAACCACCAAGGTATTATCCTATGTCAAATGTTATTAGGCTTGAAGAAATGGTTATTTGTAAAATTCTCCCAGTTCAAAGTAATTAGAATAATCTGAATTAGTGAAAAGACTGAAATGTGTGATTTCCTTTTCAAAGAAGTTTATTGTTGCTGCCTTTCTGTGAAAAGTTCTAGTTCTGACCACTTCTCCCTATTTTAGTTCTTACTATCCAGGTTTCCTGAAATGGTTGATTTTGTCATTTCTTGCAGTACTGGAATGTTCATTCACATTCATATTTCACAGCTAGTTCAGCCATTTTCCATTTGTGACATATACAATTATTGGGGTTAATATAAATTCACCTTAATCTCCTCGCTTGCTACATCTACTTCTGAGTTATTATATAGGCATAACCTGCCTAAAGTAATTAATTAGTTCTGTGAAACAGAATATTAGAAAAAATAGTGCTATAGACAGTTCAGAAAGAACATTGTTATAAATGAAAGATGTGTTTCTGGGACAGGAGCAAAATTGGTTATGAAAGCACATGTATATACAGCAACAATAAGATTGTTTGATGAGCAGCTATGATTGTTTGATGAATAGATGATCATCAAACAATGACAGACTTGATTCTTTTCATTGATTCAGTGATCCTAGGCAATTCCAGACTTTGGGCAGAAAACACCATCTGCATCCAGAGACCTGTGGAGACTGAATGTGCATCAGTGCACACTATTTTCATCTTTTTTTTCCTTTTTTTTTTTTTTTTTTTTTCTTTCTTGTGGTTTTCCTCTTTTGGTTCTGATTTTTTTCTCCCAATATGACTCATATGGAAATATGTAAAGAAGAATGTACATGTATAATTTAAAAAACAAACAAACAACACTTTTGTGCATCTATATAAGTTCTCATATACACCTATGTCTGTAAAGGGTCTTTAAAGAGATCCGATACTTGTTTTCCTAAATTGAAGTTCTAGATCAAACTCTTACCTAGTCCTTTTGCAGACTGCAAAGAGATGCTGAAGTCACACAGAAAAGTGAAGAGAAGAGAAGAACTTTGTTTTCCTTTAAATTGTGCAACTGAGCTACGGGGTGGGGCAGGGGTGTGTGGGGACAGGGGCTAAGGTAGACATAAGACAAAAAATTGATTAGTATTAGTCAAATAGGAGGCATTTCAGGAACCTCAGAAAAGAGGAATAGGAGTATAGAGAGACATCTCTCAGAGATTGCCAACTTTTTTTGAGAAATTTTCTATAAAGATTTGTGTGTTGATGGACACTCCCCACTCCCCTGTTCCAAGACCATTATGATAGGATTTCGTAATGTTGAGGTAAAATTTGCTTCTGAAAAATATTCTTGTGAAAAACCATCAATTAAGGAAGCAGTGTATATGTTATTCCTCGAAAAGTGTTTATTCAGAATTTTGACTGGAATCACTAAAAATAATTTGAAATATGTTTAGTTTACTGTGTCTTCAAGGCAAGAAAGTGAACAAATACATTTTGGAATCATAAAGTTTGACTAAAAGATTTGAACTTAATTGATTGGATTTTTAACTGAATTTCATTGGGTGAAATTTTGTCAGAAAGTATGTTCTCAGTGTGGTAGGTACTCTTATGGTATGATGGTCATTTTTTAGTCACAGTATAAATTGAGTTTGGTCTTAATCTAAAATTTTTCTGGTAGTGAGTATTGTCAGATATATACGGTAATTTTATTTTATGTAAAATGCCAGTAGGACTTTTTGGTAATAATGGTTTTAGTATTTTCCATTACATTCTCTTCTCTGGAAAGCATTTTTTTGGTAGAAGTAGTAGTTTCCCCTGTTATAATTTTAAATACTGCTGATGTTGCATTTCTAAAGTCATCTTGAATGTCATTGATAGATGCATTTGAACAATTGTAAAAATAATTTTAAAGTCAAAAGCCACTGCAAGTACTACATGTAATCAGCCTAGCAAGTTATTGCAAACTTGATCTGGCTATAGTCAGTATTCATACTAATATTAATAAGTAATTACTAACATTTAGATCATGTTTTAAGATTTGTAAGGTACCTTACATATATTAGCTCATTTTATTTGATCTTTACAACAGCCCTTTGTGATGGATGCCATTCATTTATTAGCCACATTTTATGATGGAGCAAACTGAGGCAGGCGGTGGTTGTTTGCCCAGGGGCACCCAACTAGAGTGTATCAGGGTCAGGTCTTCCTGACGGAGTCTGGGCCTCTTCAAGTCAAGTCCCACTTTTGAAAGGGTGTAGGACTTAATTCACATGCCTGGAGTTTTCCTTCCAACCTTTCTTTTCCCTATCCCCTTCTCTACTTAGTCCTTTTCAGTTTAGACTAAGAGAGCTCAGAACCGGGACATTGGAGCTATGGTAGCCATTCTCTAGGGGCCATTTTATCTCTACAGCATAAAGAGATTTCTGTTTTGTTTTTTTAAGTGATAAACAAGACTTTAAGCGGAACGATTAATGAGAATGCCAAAGAAGTTCCCTTGCAGGCAGTGTTCTGTTCTCCAGGTTTTCCTGATGCCAGGAGTGACAACGGGGTGTGCAAATGTAAGAGCGTTCTGTCTGGGGGCAGACAGAAGCAGGAACAGTTAGGAAGAGAACCACACAATGGGAGAAAACCCGCCCAGTGGGGGAGAGATGAATCTCACTTTCCCTTCCTCTCTTTTGTCTGCCACATGTCAGTAACTACAGTAACCAAAATTAATGAATTTGCCGAGTTCCTCCTTGGTGCTTCACCTTCTTTGTATTAAGAACTGTTTTGGAGTGCTTTGGAAAAAAAGAGAAAGACTCCAGTAAATTGTGGGAGGCTGATTGTGTGGATTCTGACTGAAACTTTGTGTTGGTTTATTTTTTTTCTGTTTGATTGAAAAACCTTCCTGCTTATAATGGTCTTCCCAAAACCTGATGTGTGGAATGATTAGACATTTGTATGCTGCCAGCTGTAGGACTTCCTCCTGTTACAAGTCTCCACTGTGAAATGCTGGTGAGAGGAGGGCTGTGTGTTGTGAGCTTTTACTGTTTGAAGATATTTATGATGTCTGCTTTTCTTTAATTACATGATAATTAGCAACCAAGGCAAAGTTAAATGTATTTAAAAATTGCTACAAGTATGGATTGAACACATCTCCCTTTCTTCTAGAATTATTGTTCAGTCCCTTTCGCTTGTTGACCCCATTTTTTCTTGGTAAAGATGCTGGAATAATTTGCTGATTGCTTTTCCAGCTCATTTTACAGGTGGGGAAATTGAGGGAAACAGGTGACTTGCCCAGAGCCACACCTCTGGTAAGGTCTGAGACTAGATGTGACTTTAGGCCTGGCATTCTATCCACTACCTGTCTTGTTTATTTTTTATTTTTTTCCTGTGGGCAATTGGGGTTAAGTGACTTGCTCAGGGTCACACAGCTAAGAAGTGTTATGTCCTGTCTCTTCTAGGATATGCATATTCCATTTAAAGTGATTTATTGAAAGAAAGATTAAAATATATAAGATGTGACAGTTAATTATAATAAGTGTAACCCCTGTTTTTCCAGAGCGGACTATTTTGAAGATGAAGCTATTCAAAAATTTTTGAAGTATAAGCCCTGGTGGACTGTAGCATATGCAAAAATGATGGCCTCTCCGGAAAAGAGACAGGAGCAGAGTAATCCAGAAGAATTTCAGGGTAAACTCACACTTTCATTCGGTTTGTTTTGTTTTGGTCTCATTAGATGTCAAGTTTTATGGTATTTATCCCCATCTACTAGCCTTTTGACTAAATACACAGCGGTGACTGCCTGTAGTGTGGAGATAAGGTTTTGATTTCTTCTTCTAAAGTCCTTTTCCAATCTTTTCATGGTATTGAAAGAATTCTAATTTTCCAAGGCTGTGCCAAAAGGGAGGCCCTTCAAAGTTGGAAAGGCTTCAAGTACCATTCTCACAATAGGCAGAGCCACAGTTGTCCTAGCACAGGCCAAACTAAATTTGGAGAAGCTTTTATCACCAGAAATTTGGCAACCCGATGATGAATGTTTTTGTCTATGATGACTCATCATTTGTGGAGGGAGTAGTTTGGCACTAAAATGCTTAATTTTCATGAAAGATTATTTGTGTATACCTAATTTACTCATCTTGTTTCCCATGATGGTTACTCCAGATTATCTGTCCATTGGTTCCCTGCAGCATCTTCATCCCCTTCCTTCACACAGCAGAGGGATCCTTCTTTGCCTCCTACTTTATAAATAGATTCCGTCTTCTGTAACCTTCCTCTCTTCTTCTCAGCATCCTCCAGACTTTCTCTCTTTTTCTGCTCTAGTCTCTGAATAGCAGGTGTTCTTTCTTGTCTAGAACAACAATTCTGTTTGTGCCTTCCCTTCCTACCATCCAGAGGAGCCTGTCTCATTCCTACCCATCTTCAATCTCTCTTTTTTCCATTGGCTGCCTACCAATATGGCCGGGCCTTTACAGTCCTGTCTTGACCAATGCTTACTGAATTCAGCCCTTTTAAGGAAAGGCATTGATCTTGTATCTTTTCTCCTTTTCACAGGCAAATCCCTAGAGAAAGCCATTTACAAATCACTTTTCCTGTCCTTCCATCCTGATATATAATCACACTGCTCACCTGAAACACTTATCCATGATTGCCAGTGTTCATTTGTTAAAATAAATTTTTAGTTATGTCTTTTGTTTTTTACATTGTTAAGATTCTTCTTCATTTCTTTGCTTTTTCCTTATTATTTAATTTGAAGTATTCTTTCATATAATTGTTAATAATTTGCTGGTTTTGTTTTTGAAAAGTGTTCATTCCAATTTGAAAATAGAAAATTTTGAAAATTTGACTACTTATCTACTGGGGAATAAATTCATTTTGATTATATATATATATATATATATATATATATATATATATAAAATTTGTATATATAAATTTTCTGTTAAATTGCTTGTTTTGATACTGTTTACTAGCCCTGCTCCTGGGCAACCTCTTTTCCTTTGATTTCCATGCTATTGCATTCTCTTGGTTCCCGTCTTTAAGTGTTTGATATCTGTTCTGTAATTTGTTTTGGGATCATCCTTCCTTCCCATAAGCATGAGTGTGTTCCTTAAAACTCTTCCTTTAGCCCTCTTCTAGGTTTTTCTTTCTAGACATTCTCATCAGCTGCTATGAGAGCTTCAGCTCTACATCCAGCCCTAATCTTGCTTCTGAAGTACAGGCTCTTATTTTCAACTGTCTCCTGCGTGTCTTCACTCAGAAGTTTGCCTCACAACTATTTCAAATTCAACATGTCTAAAATAGAGTTGATTGTTTTTCCTTTTCCCAAATCAATTTCCTATTTTTGGTGAAAGCACTACCACCAACCCAAACATCAAGATTCACAATTCTGGATTCATCCACAGTTCTTTCCTTTCTCTCACTCTCTCCACCATCAGTCATTGTCAAATGTCATTTGTTGTATTTACACGTCTCTTATGTTCTCCCTTACCTTCCACTCATAAAGCTGCCAACCTAATAGAATCATTTCTCACCTAGATTCTTGTTTGTAATAGTTCCCTGCAACCGTTCTCCTACTTCAGTTCAGCCTCCAGCAGATACTAAATTCTTCTTTCAAGATGCAGGTTAGCCAGTCTAATTGGCCAGTTTAACTTCCTTGTTTAAAATTCTTTAGTGTGGTTCATTATTGCCCCAGGATAAAATACAGACTCTTAAAAGTTTCTTAACAGACTAGCACCTTTCTTTCCAGACTTATATGATATTACATCCTTTCTCTGTGTGTGTGTGTGTTCTGGTCTCCTAGCTTTTCCAAGGGGCTCTTACCATTGCCCTTTTCCTGGAATGCATGAGGTCCTCACTGCCACTTCTTAGGAACCTTTGCTTCCTTCTTGGTTCAGTCTATTTATGAGAGAAAGATTTTGCTGGTCAGTCCAGTATTTTTTCCTCCAAGAAATAAAATAATCTTTGTCTTTTTGTCCTTTTTTTTTTAAACTCTGAAGAAGATATTCTTGTGTACAGTGCAGATATGATATTGTCATTTTTAAATTAAATTTTTTAAATGAAAAAAATTTTTCTCTCCTCTTTAACTCCTCTTTTTATAACAGTTATGTATATATAGTTAAGTAGAATTATCCATATTCAAAATAGGTTTAATTCTTCAGCCTGAGTAATATCTTTTCTTTGTCAGGAGATGAGTAATATATTTTTATCATTGGTCCTTTGGAATCAGGACTGGTCATTGTATTAATCAGAATTCTTACAGCTTTCAAAGTTACTTGTTTTTAGAGTGCTTCTTGGTATTATATAAATTGCTCTTACTTGCTTTAGTTCATATAAATATTTCCAGGTTTTTCTGAAATTATCCTTGATGTCATTTCTTATGATCAACAATATTTTATTTCTATATCATCATTTATTCACCCATTTCATTTACCTTTAGTTTCCAGTTCTGTGTTAATACAAAAAAGAGCTGCTATATGTTTTTGTACAAGTGAGATTGTTTTCTTTGACCTCTTTGGGGTATATATAGGCCTAGTGGTGATAGTGGATTAATCCAGTTGTTAGTGTTCTTTTTCTCTTTCCCCCCCAAAATTATGTTGTATTGACTTATCTGTATACATGTTGTATCAATCCATTACCTTGTGGTCAAGGACTGTTTGATTTTTGTCTTCATGTCCCCAGGGCCTAGCAGAGTATCATACACATAGTAAACATTTAATAAATGTTTGATATATTGAATTGGGTGAAGGAAACTTCTTTTTATTTTAGTTTTTTTTTGCTGAAGCAATTGAGGTTAAGTGACTTGCCCAGGGTAACAGAGGTAAGAAGTGTTAAATGTCTGAGGCCAGATTTGAATTTAGGTCCTCCTGATTTCAACCAACTAGCTGCTCCAACTTAATTTATTTTATTTATCTTTGAAAATACTTTTTTTTTTTTTTTTTTTTTGACATTTTTTGTTTTGCTTTTTAAGATTCACTTGTGTTTGCACATTCAAAGAAATTAGTGTCTTAATATATTGATGATTTTTTTGGAGGCTTTGAGTTGAAGACATTGAATAACAGAAAGGTTAGAAAAATAGCCTGTCTTCTGTGCCTCTGTTTGTTAAATGAATTAACATGTTTCCTTAAAATCTGTCAGAGGTGATTTTATGAGGCAGCACACATATTTTATTGCTGCATCTGCAGATTATAAACACCAGGTGGACCACCTGTTCAGCTTATCAGAAACAGCTAACAGCTATAAGGTACCAGTAGTTGCTATATCATTATTTAAAAACTGAATCCAATCTGTAAAGTGTCTTTCTCCCTTCCTTTCTCCCAAACTAATCTTTTTATAATATTCCTTGGAATATTAAGATTGTGTTCGTTTTGGAAGTGTAACCTGTAAGTAATTTGAATTACATGCCCAAATAGAAATATAGTTCTCTCAGTTTGCAGGGCATTAATACCCCCCTCCTCATTGCCTTCAGTATTTAAGTATGTGATGAGATTCTAAGGCTGCAGAGGAGGAGAAAAGACCATCTGGTTTTGTGGTAGTTTGTGACATTTTGGAAAATTTATTATGGCTTAGAAAACTAAGAATTGGGCCCATATAATAATCAAAGCTCATTTATGGCGACTACTTGATAAAAATTCATACATTTATTTCACCATTGTTCAGAGTCTGCATTTGACTTGATTTGGAAAATTATATTTTTTAGCAGTTGGACAACTATAGATTTGATAGACAAAGTAAGCTAGTTGTATAATTTAAAGGCGCAATGCTCTGTATACCTGCTTAGCTATTGAGATATACTAGAAATATTGTGAATATTAACTGGTAAGTATCAATTCTTAACTTTAAAAGTGGAATGCAGAAAAATTGCAGTTTCCTATTTGTAATTTCCTTTCATAAGTTTGAACTCTAGTTACCAAAATTTACAATAGGCCATTTTCTTTTATTTAAATTATTAAATTTTTCTCTGATAGGATGTTGGAATGACAATATTTATGCACAGTATAATTGACTGAGGTCAATCCTGATCTTCTTTGGTATCTTGCATATCATTGTGTGAACCATAGCTTGCTGATATTCTGTATCTAATTTAGTGTCAATATTAGCAGTAAAAAAGTAGGTTTTTTTTAAAAACATAAATTTTAAAAATTTTGAGATCTCAATATTTTCCTTCCTTCATTTCCTGCCCCATCCACTGAATACTTATGCGATATGATTGATAGATACTACACATGTGAAGTCATGCTGAACATTTCAATATTAACCACGTTGCAAAAAATTAAGGCAAGAAAAGGAAAGTAAAAAACAATCTGCTTTAGGCTGTACTCAGGATTTGTAATTTCTCTGGAGGTAGATATCTGGAGGTAAGTTCTTTGAAATTGTTTTGGATCATTGTATTGATCAGAATAGCTAAGTTTTTTTAAAGCTGATCATTTTACAATATTGCTGTTACTATGTACAGTGTTTTCTGGTTCTGTATACTTTGCATCAGTTCTTACAAGTCTTGCAGTTTTTTCTGAAATCATTTCCCTCATCATTGCTTATACCACAGTTTGTTCAGCCATTCCACAATTGAGGGGCATCCCTTCTATTTCCAATTCTTTGTCAATTTAAGAACTGCTATAAATATTTTTGTGCATATAGGTCCTTTTCCTTTTCTTTGATTTTTTTAGGGGTATGTGGTGATATTGCTGGGACAATAAGTGTACACAATTTTATAGTTCTTTGTGCATAGTTCCATCTTGTTCTGCAGAGTAATTGAATCACTTCAAAACCCCACCAATAATTCATTAGAGTCTCAGTTTTTTCACATTTCCTTCAGAATTTATCATTTTAAAAGTAGATTTGAAAGCAAGAATATATGAAGCAAATTGGAAGGTCTTAAGATACATTGTACAGCAGTGCAGTGTTACTGAATTCCTGAAGTGTTCATTGGCATCTGTAAGTAAGAAATGCATGTGTACATGTTCATTTTATGTAGAGACTTTGTATAGAATTAAGTAATAGGATTTTTCATAAATACTTTTTGAGACAAATAATTGAGGCATAGAGGGTATGGCTTTTAAAAAACATTGTGCGATAGATACTGATAGTTCTGGGATCTCATTCATTTGGAAATTTCCTCCAGTGATCAAGATTGTGACCTATTCATGCCTGTCTAACCTGTTCTAATCTCTGCTTTCTTCTGACATTTGAAAGTTACTTGTGGAGAACTCCAGTTGTCCACCTGTTATTATTCCTCGCTCCCACTGTGAGACAAGCTCGTCTTCTCTTTAACTGGGATAAAATGTGGGCTGAAAGAAATGGGTTTCCAATGAAAAGGTAATTCTTAAGTCAAGGTGTTTGAATTTTGCCTAAGGAAGGACAGGATTATGGGAAATATCACATCCCTGCCTCTTAGAGATTGTTAGGAATCACTTCTTTTTCTCCTTTTCCTCCTGGAAGTCGTCTTAACAACATTTCATCTTTCTCATCCTTTGGAGCAGAAGGACAAGGCTTCTCTGGCTCTTCTTTTCCTCTCCTCCTTCCCAAATAAGTCAATACAAGTTATAGAAACACAAGTGACTTTTAAATTCTTATTATTCCATCAAAAAAGATCTTAACCTGAATGAACGCAATTGAGTTATAGTTCTCTAATGTGCTTTGCCTCTTTCTTTATGGGGCTGTTATTCTAATCTCATAGCCATATGTGATATTGTGGCTATTATTAAAGTAATTCTCTTTGAAATTATCTATATTTCTTCCCCCCAAGGATTTGTAAATGGATATGTCAGCTGTTTTGTTGATGATCTGATTTTTTGAAGATGGCTTTGTCTCATTTCTTTTATCTTTGAGTGGTTAATTTTAGTCTGAGTCTTGGCTTATTATTATTGTTTGTTTTGATGGCACATAAAGTTTAAGTTTATAATCAGTGTACTTCTCATCAAGAATGTCCTACTTAGTTCCTATGAATTTAGTGTTTCTAAAAGGGAATCATCAGTCAGTTCTGAAAGAAAACTTATAGAATAACACTGTAGTACCTTTTTCAGTTATGATAATATAATGATATATGATGACATGATGATAAAGAGGTGACTTCTTGGGAAATATTGCCTTAAAAAGTTCTTATTCCTGGGGCAGCTAAGTGGTGCAGTGGATAGAGTAGAGTACCCGCCCTGAAGTCAGGAGGACCTGAGTTCAAATGTGGCCTCAGACACTTAACACTTCCTAGCTGTGTGACCCTGGGCAAGTCACTTAACCCTAATTGCCTCAGCTTAAAAAAAAAAAAAAAAGTTTTTGTTCTTATTACTAAGGCTTCTTGGCCTTCCTGAGTGCAGAGTTGAACTCATTTGCCATGTTTGGAGAGAAGTTTAGAAGGGAGAAGAGGAGGGAGATAGGGAAGTAGGAGACAAATTTGGAACAAAAGGTTTTTCAAGGGTGAATACTGAAAACTATTTTTGCATGTATTTTGAAAAATAAAAAGCTATTATAAAAAATTAACATTTTTAAGAGCAAAAAAAAAAATGAGGAAACAAACAAAAACATTTTTTCATTGATGCTCTTGATATTCTTGACCTTTTTTTCCTTCAGATGAAATTTATTTCTTTTAGTTCTGTAAAGTAATCCATTGATTGTTTGATTGATATAATATTGAATAAGTATTGAATAAGTAAATGAATTTAGGTAGTATTGCCACTTTTATTATATTGATTTAGCCCACCCACGAGCAATTAATATTTCTCCGATTATTTAGATCTGTCTTTATTTGTGTAAAGAGTTTTTTGAAATGGTATTCATGAAGTTCCTGCATGTGTCTTGGCAGAGAGAGATTCTCAATTATTTATACTATCTGTAGTTATTTTAAATGGAATTTCTCTTTATATAATATCTCTTTCTGCTCGGAATAAAGAGAAATGAAGATGAATTGTGCAGATTTATTTTATATCCTACAACTTTGTAAAAGTTGTTAATTGTATTGCTTTTTAGCTAACCCATTAAAGTTCTCCAATAAACCATCACATATACTAAAAGTGATAGTTTTGTTTCCTTTTTGCCTGTGCTTATTCCTTTAATTTCTTTTTCTTGTCATCGCTATTGCTAACATTTCTAAGTACAAGATTGAATAGTAATGGTGATAGTGGATATTATTGTTTCATTTTTGTTTTTAAAGGCTTCTAACTTGTTCCCATTGAATATAATGCTGTCTCTTTTAAATATTACTTATCATTTTAAGAAAAATTCCATTTATCCCCATGCTTTTCAGGGATTTTTTTTTTTTAAACAGGAATATGTATTGTATTTTGTCAAAAGCTTTTGTCTGTATTTTTTAAAAGTAATCCTATTATTTTTATTGTTTTATGTTTTTAGTATGGTCAAATACACTTACAGTTTTCCAGACATTGAACTACTCCTTCATTTCTGATATGAATCCATCTTGTTAATATAATGGCTGATCTTTGTGACATACTGCTGTAATCTCCTTGCTATAATTTTACTTAAATTTTTTACATCAGTGTTCATTAGGGAAATTGGTCTGTAATTTTTATCTGTCAACTCTGCCTTGTTGAGGTATTAGGATCACATTTGTGTCATAGAAGGAATTTGATAGTACTAATTATTTTTTCAAAAAGTTTTGTAAAATTCACTTGTAAATCCATCTGATTTGGGGGACTTTTGGAGGTTGTTTAATTTTTCTTTTTTAGAAAGGATTAATCTGGGCAGTTTAAAGCTTTGTAAATATTCATCTATTTCTTTTATATTATCAGTTTTATTTGCATATATTGGGCAAAATAGCAAATAATTGCTTTTATTTCTTCATTGGTTATGAATTCACCTTTTTCATTTTTGATGCCAGTTATTTTTAAAAATTCAAATTAGCTAAAGATTTATCTTATTTAAAAAGTTCCTAGTTTTATTTTTTTATTCAGTGGTCTTGTACCCCTCTGGCTATGTATGTGTATTCTTCCCTCCTTTAAACAGTTCAGATGAGAATGAGATTCAAGTGCTTCTTGCTCTTCCCACTACTTTTTGAGGTATGAACTCTTCCGTATGTACCTCACTTATGTGAGACTCTTTTCCCCTTCTTCATCCCCACCTCCCTGCTCTGCCATTGCATTCTTTTACTCTACTCTTCATTCTTCTTTGGAAATCATAAGAATGACATTTGAACACTCTGATTAATTAGACTCTCTCTAAAATGCCAATGATTATAAAATTCTGAAGGCTTACATGTATCATCTTCCTACCTAAGAATGTAAACACTTTAAGCATCTTTTAGTTCTTTATGATTTTTCACTCAAGTTAACCTTTGTAATGCTTCTCTTGAATCCTGTGTTTAAATGTCACGTTTTCTAAATGAAAATTCCCAGGAATGTTATACCCCAAATCCAGAGTTCCTAGGCTAAGGGAAAAAATATTGCAGCCAGGAAGAAATAATCCACATACCTCAGAATCCCAGGGAGGATCATACAAGATTTAGTAATTACCACAACAAAAGAATATGATATTCTAGAAAGGTTAACCTTACAACCAGGAATAACTTTCTCATCAAAAGTGAGCGTAATCCTAGCAGAGGGGGGGAAAATGAAATAAAGAACTTTCAACTATTCTTGATGAAAAGACCAGAGCTGAGTAGAAATTGTTAACATTTAGTAAGGATTTCCCTAACTTGATGGCTTGCACATTGATTGTATCCCTTTACATATTTTGAATGTAGTTTTTCATATAAATAGCATTTATGGAAGTGTTTTCATCATAGTTTTTGAACATAAAGTTTGTGGGGCATCATATATCTGTTGAAATACATCTCTGTGTAAGTTATAGATTCTCAGGGAGTGGGGGGAGGAATTATAGTATCTTTTAAAGATCTAAAAAATGATTGTGTTAAAAGTCTATCATAAGTCATGCTGGAAAGCTTTGGAGTTTGCAGGACATAATGTTATTTTCAAAAATCTGATGAGAGGAGTAAATCTTTCTTTGAGAAAAGAGAATTGTTTCAGTTTGATTAGAAGACTATCATGAGTTTTTCTGTCTTCTGGATTTTGCTGAGCCATAGGAAAGAGAAAGCTACTTTCTTTCCCTTGGGGAAAGAAACAGTAGGGAATGATTTGGGCAATTAAATGCTTTTTTTACTGGTTAGGCAGTTGACCTTTTCTCATGAAAGGGTGAAAATATGTCTTAAGTGTCTCGAGTGGTGAGGCAGTCTTACTTTTTTGTTTGTAGTTTCAAGCAACGATATCCGGACCTAGCAGAGACCCTGGCCATAGTAGGTACTTAACAAATATTTGGGTAAATGGATTGAATCATTGAGAAAAGTCATCCACGAGGGTTCTTGACACTAAATTTCTAGACCCACCAGAATTGTGGGCCCTTATAGGTGCGTATCCCAACAAACTTAATGTAAAAAATGTGAATGTGATGTATTTCCTTTAGGCCTGGGCAGTAGGATGAGGGTTTGATGATTGAAGATTAGTGAGAAGGTACCTGATTGAATTCTCTGTACATATATGTGTGTGTGCATGTGCTTGTGTGCGAATTTGCTTGTGTGTGCATGTGTAGTGCACTCCTACATATGTGTACATGTGCATGCATGGGTACTGTGTGGCTGTGCATACACTGCCCAGTGTGCTTGTGCGTGCATGAGTGTGCGCCTGCATATCTGTATGCGTGCAGGTGTGGATGTAAACTTTGTACAAAAGTTATATCATTTTATAGAAGTAATAGCTGTATCTGATTGCTTTGTTAAGTAAATGGCATGGAGTCAGCAGTGCCCGGGAGTCAGGGATCTGTATTCAGTACTATGACTTTTGTCCCTTGTCTTCCATGGGTCTTTTTTTTCTCTCCTCTGTAAAATGAGGCTGTTAGAGCAATGCTGTCCAAGGTCTTATCTAATTTCTATTCCATGATCCTGTGAGCTAAACTTATCCTCTCAGGGAAATAAATAATTGAATGGAAAAGGATGTTTTCTTTTTGGGCTATGTGACTAATCTGTTTGTTTTCTTTGGATTTGTGGGGCTGGGTCCCAGTTGAAGTGTCACACCAAAGGAAGAAATAAACCTCGGCTGTGCCTTCTCTGGGAATCTAGATTCATCAGTTGGTCAGTTATCTGTAGCATTTTGAAAAATCTCCTATCATTTCACAATTTCTTTTTTTGTGTAGGTAGTCACATCCTAAAATTTGGAGTTCTGCGGTGTTGGGCTTCTGACCTTTGATTAATTTAATTTACTTGTCCCTTATGAATGAAGTCAGGTGAGCATGATTTGGGCGCTGCCTCTTTTCATAACTGAGAAACTGAAACTTCTCATATCACAATGGTAATACAGGGAATAAGGCTGAATGTGACTTCCTCATTAGAGTCCAAACACCTTAAAGGGAGCAACTGTTTTTTGTTCTGGCTCTGGGTCTCTAGGACCTAGCAAATACCTTACAGTAGCAGCCGTAAATATTTCTTGCTAGACTGGATGAGTCACTGAACGTTATTGATAGAGATGTGGGGTTTGTATGGTGTTGTCCTAAGTCTTAGAAATTTTTAATTGTATTTATCATTCCGTGTTAACTAACAGTCTTGAAGAGGTAAGTGTCTGTAACCTTGGCTTTAGGACATATGGTCCAAACACATTTTTCTGGGGGGAGATGGCATTTTTTGTTTTTGTCTAATTTGGTGAGCTTTAAAAAATGCCATGTGCGTTTTTTACCTTATTTTAGATCTGCACAATGCAAATAATATTTTATGTTCTCTGAAATGAGTATAGTGTTCAAGTGATTTAACATAAATTTCCATGTGTCTAGAACAAAAATTAAAATAATATACTTTCTGTCTGATACATTATGGGATTCTTTTAAGTTTGAAAATTTCTTTAGCTTACAAATCTTTTAAAATTGTTTTCAACATTCCTTCCTACAGTTATCACTAGACTTCAATCCTTTTAGAATTTCCTTTGCAGCTATGATATTAGTTGAGGTAATGTATACAAAACACTTTACAAATTTTAAGGCACCATGTAAATGTTATCTACTAATGACGTCAATATTTTTTGCACTGAGTTTTAGTAGAGACCACATTTTAATATTTTTCCCTCATTTATATAGCTGTAGCCTTCTTCCTTGAAGTTACTCTTTTAAGAAAATTCTTTATGAGGTACATTGTCTGTCTCTTAGTGTTAGTAGTTAATAAATGTTTATTGATTGACTGAGGAATAGATTCCATCAGCACCAGATATTCTGCCCTTGCTTCCCCCTTTCCCAGCCCTCCAGGACCTTCTCTAACCTTCCTGCTAGCACCCTCTTCCCTGCCCATGTCACCACTCTTCCATCCTGGGACAAGATTCCTGGGCTCCCAGTTTGTGTCACAGATTCTGTCCCAGGACTCTCTCCACTGCAAGGTACCTCAGGTGGTCAGCCCCAGAAAAGACACAGTACGCACAGCCTTCTCCAGATCTCCTCCAGCTCCCCACATCTGAGACATGAGCTTCCCTGGGCATGGCTGCCGTTGCTGTCTCCTGACTGGCCTCCTGACTGCCATGAGGTGCCTCATAGAATGGGTATCATTGCCATTACCTTGAACAGTCTTCTCACATCCTTCCCTCAGCAGACTATGTTTGCCTACTGGTCTTCTCCTTGGACTCACTCTTCTTGGTTAGTTAGCGCACATTCCCCATCCCAGTAATTCTGAACCCCTGGCAACTGATGTGCAAGCTCCTTTCTCCATTCTCCTGTACTTGACCCCAAGCCCTCCAGTACTCCATTCTGGATCTATTCCCTCTTTTCCTGGGTTTTCTGCAGTGACTGCTTCATAATTTACAAGGTGACTTTCATTTTAAACTTCCTCCTCTCTCACTCCTTCCATTTTCTGGTACTCCTGATACTTGGCTCTCTCCTTTGGCACCATCTTCCTCGCTACGCTGTCTTGTGTCATTTCATTTTCACTCATGTCCCCTGGCTGGTCACGGTGGATGGGGTACGTTACTTATGCAGAGCTCCTGACCATTACTCTATGTTTCCTGCATAGACAGATGGTCATGCCATTGACCTTGCCATCACACCATGTTCATGAATGTTAGGTTCTTACTAAGTGCTAATGAGATAATGAGATATTAGGTTCTACTAAGTGCTAAGTCGGTACTTGACAATTCTCTAGTTCTGGCCTTTAGGGGAGTTTTACCCCTGTGAACTCCTGGGGAGGAGCTTACATGTTTAAGAGGAGCAAGTTCATTGGTTGAAGTATTTTTTCCCAGAAGCCCCTGAGTTATTCCTCGCCCATTCTCTGGGAGGATAAAAGAGGGTGACTCTCTGGAGGAAAAAGAGTCTCTACTCTGGGTCAGAGTTGGCGGCAGTTGAGACAGCAGATCTCCTCCCAGAGAGCGATCGGCAGTCTCTGGAGACAACAGAACTTGACACATGAACTCCAAAATTCCTTTTTTGATAATAATCTATTATCATTCTATCTCTTTTTGCCTTCTATTGTGTTCCCTCTTTCCCCCCCTCTCCCCTTATGCACTTGTTAAGCTTTTCTGCCTTCTTTGTCTTAATCTCATGGTAAACTAGTTTAACTCTATACCATCCTCTAGGCTTGAATTCTTATCCTATCACCCATTAATGATACTTGCCAGATCCCAACTCTATAGTTCTCCCCATAGTCCTCCTGTGGTCCAATTCCTTTGTTTCTAAATTGAACTAAGAAAATCATGAAGCTGGGGATTGGGTCCACTATAAATGTTATCTTGGCTTAATTCCTCTTTAATTGATTTTCTGTTCAGTTTACCACTGGGGCTGTTCCAAACCTCGTATATTCTTAAACTTACCATGATACTACTTTCCTCCTACATCCTTTCTGCTCAGAATCTGCTCTTACATATTTCATTGAAAAACTGAGGCCATTTACTAAGAACTCCCTCATCCTCATCTCACGAAAAGTCAGGCTCCTCTTGCCTTGCAGAAACCAATCAGTGTCTCTACTAACATCCTTAATCTTAACCTTCTTGCTTTCTCCAGATTATAGCTGCTATCATCCACATTCTCTCTAATCCTGAATCTCTCCCTTAATAATTGCCTCCTTCTCTGCTGCTTTTAAACATGCTCAAGTCTCCCCCCTCTTTACAAATCTCTGGCTTTTTCCCATTAGTTTTCATTCCCTTCTTAAACTCCTTGATAAAGCTATTTACACCTGATATCTCCGCGTCTCCTTTTACTTTGATGACCTCTTCGGTCTTGTTTCTTTTATTGTTTACCTGAAACGCATTACCAGTGAACCTTAACTTAATTTCCAAATCTAATGGCTATTTTAAAATCCCCATCATTCTTGACCTGTTGGTAGCATCTTTGACACTTTGGGACACTCTCTCTGCTAGGTTTCCATGACACTGATCTCTCCTGATTCTTTTTACATCTGGGAGCATATTCTTTTTTTGCAGATCATTGTCCATTTCATGCTTGTCAGTTATTAGTTGGTCAGTCAGTGAACATTTATTTAATGAGCATCTGCCACATGCTGGACATTGTGCTAATGCTGGGGTTAAAAGGAGGCAAAAGAAGTTTCTGCCCTAAAGAAACTCATACTCTAATGTGGAAGACAAAAAGTATGTACAAACAAGCAATATACTAGATAAATAATTCATTAACAGAGGGAAAGTTCTAGCACTAATGGGAGTTGGGAAAGATTTCCTGTAAAAGATGAGATTTTAGCATTCTAGTCATGGGGATGGCCAGAGAGAAAGAATGTTCAGAACCAAGAAATGGAGTGTTTTGTTTGTGGAACAGCTTGGGAGGTTGGTGTCATTGGGTCGAAGCGTATGTAGAGTGGGGAATAAGATGTAGGAAGGCTGGAAAGGTAAGAGGAGGCCAGGTTAGGAAGGTTTTTGAATGCCAAACAGAGGGTTGCGTATTTGTTGCCCTGGAGGCAATGGGCAGCTAAGAGTTTATTGATTAGGGGGTGACATGGTGAGACTTGGATTTCAGAAAAATCTCTCTGGTGGCTGGATTTGAGCATAGATGGGAGTAGGGACAGGTAGGAGGCAAGCTACCTCCAGGCTTTCTGGCTGGAGTTGGGGAGGGCCTATGGCAGAAAAGAGGAGGGGGGTGTAATTGAGGGATGTTACAGGGACAACAAAGGTCATGGGATGTGGGGAGTGAGAGGAGTCTGGGGTAATTCCCCGGCTGTGAGCCTGAGGCACTGGGAGGATGTCATAGGGAAGTTAGGAGGAGGGAAGGTTTAGGGGGAACACAGATTGGATGTGATGAGCTTAAAATGTCTACTGGACATCAAGTTAGAGATCTCTTAAAGGCAGTTGGGGATGTACAATTGGAGCCAGCAGTGAAGGTAGGGCAGGAGAGACGGAGAGGAGAATCTCAATATGGAGATGTCGTGGGATCTTTGGAAGTCGGTGAGATCTCCAGGTGAAGTGAAATAGAGGGACTCCTGGAGGAGGGTCCTGTAAAGGGACCGAGAAGTCAGCTTGGCAGCAGGAGATCCAGGAGAGAACCTCAGGCACGGGCACTGAGATCAGGCAATCCTGGGTGACTGCCGAAGTCAAGCCCAATGGTAAATGCGAGTGAGGCTGCACAAATCTGGGGGTACTTTGGGGGAGATGGGGGGTGTTTGCAGTAGTTAGTGCTTGAAAGGGCAGATAGTGGCTGGCCGCCTCCTCCTGGCAGCCCCGGCAGAGGGAGGGAGGAGGGGAAGCAGGGGAGGGTGGGGGGTGAGGAGGGATGTGAGGGTCTGGGGGAATGGGAGTGAGGGTCGGCAGAAGGTTGCCAAGCTGCCCCCAGAAGCCCCTTCAGCCCCCTTGGGGGTAGTCTCCTGAGTTACGTCTGCTCATCATCGCCCGCTTCCCTTTGGACTTCTCAGCTGGACAGTCCTCGGACCTAGCCCTCTTAATTGGTTCCAACTAGACCTCATGCTTTTTCCCTGGGGGCTCTCCCCAGCTCCTTGTTCCTCCGTCTCCCCTCAGCTGCCAGAGGGCACGCCAGACCAAGCCCCTGGCATCAGACCTCCACATCTGCCCACTCTGGGCCTGCTTGTCGGCCCTTTGGCACGATTCCGGCCTTCTTGCACTCTCCTCCCTTTGTGCACTCAGGGTTCAGCTGCATGGGCTGCTGGCGTTCTTTGCATGGGCCTTCCATCTCCCCGGGAGGGTGGGTGTACTGGTTTCCCTGGCCTCCTGCAAGTCACAGTGGACCTCTACCTTCAGGACCTCCTTTTTTGTCTCCACCGCTCCGAGGTGATCTCCTGCCTCCTCTCTGCATATCTTGTACACACTTTGTTATTTTTTGTTAGCTACCCCATCAGAATGGAGTTTCTTGAGAACAGAGATACCTTTCTTGGTATCAGGCCTGAATATAATTAGCACTCGATAAATCCCTTTTTATTGACTGAGACTGTCGTCCTACTTTTCTTCCAGCCCAGCTATTAACATTAATACATCCATCCTGTCCTCTCCGAGGTGGGCGACTCTGGATGTAGAATATTGTTTTGCTCTCAGTTTGGGTATTTATTAGCTTTGCTGAAATGGCTTTTTACTAAGGGATAGTTCTCTGGCCAGTGGAGGGATATATTTAGAAATTAATTAGGTATAAAAACAAGACATCGATAAAAGTGAGGTAAAAATTTTTAAAAATTATGCCACAAAAATCAGAGGTTGTTTATAAAGAATATTCTCATTGAGGATTAGAAATGATATGCTCATTGAGCATTCAATACCAAGTCATCTTTTGTTCCTCTCATTTTCTCTTCCCTGTTTGCAAGGCTGTTGGCAAGAATCCAGGCAGTGATCATTTGTTCTTGTTAGGATATTGGTATATTGGAACAACTGCTAGAATTTTATTCAAAATCGTCTGTGCTGGGAAAAGCAAAGCATGTGCTTGTGCTCTTTGAGCAGAAATTTTTCATTCTTATATTCCCCATCACTTTCAGAAAGTTAAACTATTTTATGAGCATTTTGGAGCTGATTTATCTGTAATGTTGCCATAGCAGATAGCATGGAATAGATATTCCCATTTTTCAGATGAAGACTCAAAAGTAAAGAATGGGACAGGATACTTATTATTGTCATGACGATCTGCTGCTTTCAACTCATATGACTTTGCTTAGTTCTTCCTGAAATCACACAGTTTATTAGATAGGGTTCTGTATGAGGAATCCAGAGACCTGTTTGTGATCTTGTTCTTTCAATTAATTAGTTTGTAATATGATCTTGGAGAGTTTATTTAATCCCTCTGTGACTCATTTTTCTCTCTGAATAATTTAGGCAGTCTATATAAAGATGTTGTAAGGCTATAAGAATGGAATCATGTATATTTCCCCAGTAGATTTTAGAAGGAACTCAATGAATGATAAATAATATATGAAACAATCTGAACTCTGTGTGATGACACAAAAATTGATAATTAATTAGTCCTTTAATTTTATCTTAATCATGAAATTATTTTTTCAATGTCACATGATTCTGCTGTTGGTTGGGTCTGCAATTAATGATTGTTTTGACAATAAATTGATGTACTTTCCTCATAAGGAATCTAATTTTAGGAACAACTACAACAATTTTTGAGCAAAGTTTATTTCTTCATTAAATTAAAAACTGGTATTAGAAACACTTGGACCATTTACTTTATTTATTTATTTTTTTTTGCTGAGGCAATTGGGGTTAAGTGACTTGCCCAGGGTCACACAGCAAGGACCTCTTAAGTGTCCGAGGTGGGGATTTGAACTCAGGTCCTTCTGAATTCAAGGCTGGTGCTGTAACCACTGCACCACCTAACTGCCCCCCATTTACTTTATTTTAATAATGGGTCGAGGTTTGGAGGTGATCTTTTAAAAGTATTATTACTGTAGTGAGGAAAAAAAGCCCTAACCTTTTAGTTTCAGTTTAGGCAGTCTTATGGTGGGGTTCATAAACCCCTAGGAGCCAATGAATAGTTTTCAGGGGGTCTATGAATTTGAATGAAAAAAAAATTGCATCTTTATGATTGATTTCCTTTGTGATCTTGTACATTTTATGTTAAGCTTTTAATCATATCATTCTATAGAAAAGGGTTTATAGACTTCACTGGACTACCCAAGAAATCCATGGTATAAAAAAGATTAAGAACTCTTAGTCTTGTGGTTTCTTTTTTTATTAATTCTTTAATTGAATACCTTTATACAATTACATAATTATAGTATTTATTGAACATTGTTGAAATTTTTAAAGGATAAATGAGAATATGGTTCAGATTTTTTCTTCACTAAAGTTGCAATACTTTATTCTACTTTAATTTGGAGAAATCTAGATTTGTTAGTGGGTTATGAGAACATGGTTTTTCTTTAATGCTTTATCTTTGAAAATCTCTCTCTTTTTTTTTTTTTCCTTTCTAGTTTCTTTTTCTAAAGAAGAGAACTATCAACTTCTAAAATTTAAAAATAAGTCTTATCTGCTGGATAAAAGAGCTCGGTATCATGTATATTTTGGTTTGATTGACATTCTTTTGGCTTACTGCTATGAAATCCGTGTTACGGAAGGAGAGAGCAATGTAAGTATATGTTTATTTTGTGGAACATTGCATGTACCCAACTTTCTAAAACATTACCTGCCTGCTAGCAGAATCTGAAACCAGTTATTTGAATATGGTTCTTTAAAAAAACAACATGACATTTGTATTTAGTGGCCCTTTTCAGCTGTCAGTACTTGATTAGATGTAGGAATGAAAGGAGTAAGTAGTGAAGTATCCGTCTCATTCTGGTTTAACTCATCCTCTCCATTGGAAAATGACAGGATATTCTGATCCACGCAGTTGATATTGATCTTTTTCATTGCTTTCTGTTTATCAGGCCCTTCTGAAGTCAGAGGCTGGGAAGATCTGTCTCACAGAACTTAGTTGTATACTCACAAGTGCATAAAACAAAGGATGTACACACCCATGCAAGGCAGGGTTTCCTCCTTGGTGTAGGAGACTGTTGGGGAAGAGGGCGCAGTGCTTGGTACTGGGCACCTGCCTTCACGTGGTCCAACTGGTCGTTGGATAGGAGAGGAATCTGTGTTCTCCTTGGTTCCCCCGGAGCGCTGGGGAGAAGTAGCAGAGTCCAATCTAGGCTTGATTCTAGGAGGGAGGCGTGGCCCAATATGCAGTCAGGCATAAGAGGGATCTAACACATGTTAAAGGAGAGTAGAATTTCTATATTTTAACAGTTACTTCTCACTTAAAGACTTGAACCATTTTCCAGGTGTGTTACAGACAGTGTTTTCAGAGAAGACTTTCTCCTAGTCTTGAGGTTGTTTGATTCTCTGTATGTAGGATCTAAGGTTAGGCCTTCGATCTCGTCCCTCAAAGTGACCCAAATACAAAGCATGTTCTAGTATCTTCAGCTTGTTATGTATAAAAATTATATGATGAAACCTTGTGGGAGATAAATGATTGCCTTGTTTTTTTTTTTTTTTTAATTTAAAATTTGAAGTTTATCTGGTTGTTTTAGGTAGTGCTCACGAATGCAACAGTGAGTTAGTAACAACAGCAATTGTAACAACAACTAACCTTAACTGTAACTGTTGGGTTTTCAGAGTGCTCTTTATGTATTATTTCGTTTGAGCCTCACAAGAATTCTGGGTATGTGTTGTTATCCTCATTTTAGGAGCAGGAAGCTGAGCCTTAAAGAAGCGACTTTGTTGGGAGAGCTCCTCAAGTATCAGAGGCAGTATTTAGAATTCTGGTCAAAAACTGGAATGTTCATATTTATAGCGGATTAAAAATTCTGGGAGATTTTTGTTTTTTCCATGTAGTGAGCAAAGTTTGTGTGCCAAAGTTCTTAAATAGAATAACATGGCTCAAGTACTTTATTTATTAAAGATGTTGTAGTTGGTTTCATAAATTTATAAATAAAAAAAATTTATCTTTTAAAAATTCATGCTTGGATTTTCTTTGGGAAAAAATGACAGGTTAGGATTCTGCAATATCTCATTTGGCTACCATTTTGGATTTGAAGTTTGTATGTTTGAAGGCATAATAACATAATTTGAGATTTGTAGAATCTGCTGTACTCTCAGATCTCAGGTGTAGAAAGCTCTTTAGAGTCAGAGACAACATCTTAACAAAAATAATGATGATAATAGTTGATAAAAACTGATGATTTTTTTTTTTTTTTTTGATGAGAGGTGTTGCTTTGGCAGGCATCAATAAATTCAGAAGGACAAAGGCCGAGTAAGCACTTTATTTTAGTTACTACATCTAAAGGCTTAGCTTACCTAATATGTTTTGGTATACTTAGCAATAGAAAAATTTTATTGGTCCTTCAACCTTTTCATAAACCAAGTAGAAATTTGGTTCTCCAAAACATACCCATTATTGAATTTACTCGGGCAATTAGTGCATTAAAATAATAAGACAAAATGTGTTAAATCTAGGTTTAAAATATTGTTGTCCTACTGTTTTTGCCTAATGGCATTAAGTAGCCAAAAACAGCCCTTCAATGTCTTTTAAAAAGTGGAAACATGAAATAATGATTGAATTAAAAACCAAATACTTACTTAGAACTATCAATAAACTGATTCATTAACCTCAAAGAATTGAGTGTGCAGAGGCTTGTGGTGGTGCCTGATTGGGCAGTAATTCTGTAGTCCATGCAGTAGAACACCATTGGAAACATCCCTTTTGTCAAGATTGTCTTAACACAAAGGGTGCAGTGAGAGTTAATTGCTGCCCTTAACCCCATTCCTGAATAAACCTTGAGTCAGTCTGTTGCCAACAAAATAGACTCAGTCACTGTCTTGTCTTTGGAAAGAATTAGGTTGGAATGTGAAGGTCTTTTTATCATGAAAGTTTTGGTATGAGGTGGTTACTGGGAACTTGTTCCAATACAATAATATTAGTGTGTAGTATGTCAAACAAAAAAATGCAAGGAAATCTTCCTTCCTCTCTTTGAAAAGTTGATGAGTTCTTTGTTATAGTATAAATTTTCTTTCCTAGTTAAGATTAAAAGTGATGTTTTTTTCCCCCAAAAATTTATAAACTAGACCATTTTTTAGAATCAAGGAATGGGTCTTCTATTGCTGAGTGTCCATAGCACATTTTTATTCTGTACTCATAAGTACTTGTTAATTCTTAGATTTTCCAAAAATTCTATCACTATGACTCAGTTACTGAAAAACTGAAAAACTCAGTGTTCTTCTGCACTCCATTTACATTTATATTTGCTTTTTTTGTTTGTTTTAATTGATTTGATGTATGATGAATACAATTTTCTTCTCTAACCAAATAAAGGTTGAATCTCCATGGAATATCAGAAAACTAAGTGGAACATTGTCGTGGTTTGAGGTAAGATTTTCTGATGCTTAAAAGCTAATATTTCTACCTGAAGAGATTAATTTGTTCTTTTGAGAGAATTTTGACTTAGTCTTTATCTTGTCTTTAAAATAGAAATTGCATTTTGCACATTCTTTTAATATATTTGTGTCACATTTTGATACCATTAATTCAGTAATATTTAAGCAGGAATCCTTTTATGAGAAGCACCTAGTTTAGTTGCATGAATTTCATAAGTTAGGGAATCTGAAGAAGTAAGACTGAATAATGGCTCTGTCTGAAACTGGATAAGAGTGATGAAATGAGTTTTGAGGAAGATTGGGAACATTAGTGGAGAGGATTAGGGAAGCAGGAGTCCTGATGGTGAGATAAAGAGTATTTACAATGGTCCAGAAACAAGGGAGGGCAAACTCGTGCAAGGTTGGAAGCTATGTGTATATGTCTGGAGTAGAATGTATAAATTAAGCCATAATTTTGATATCTTAAGAGCATTGCACTTTATCCTTTAAGAAGATTTCATATGCATATGAGTTGTGTAATGTCATATGTTTTAAATTTCTTTACATTATTTTTAAAGTCTATAACCTCATTATACAAAGGAAAGAGCAGATATAATGAATGTATTGATCTAATAAAAATAAAATAACATACATTTTTTTATTATGAAGGGTTAAAATAATCTCTTTTGAAACTTAGTGTTTTCTGTGTACTTAATTTGGTGCTAATGTTCATGTTTTTATATTCTTTTATTGAAAGTCATGCCATCTGTTTAAAGATTTTTTTTTGTAATGTTTTCTGGAAATTAATAACTTTCAATAATAATTAACAGAGTTGGAATAATGTTCATGAAATCCTGGTTTCTTTTGGAAGAAGAGTTTTATGTTATCCCCTTTATCGACATTTCAAGCTGGTGACAAAAGCCTACATTGATACAATAAAGATATTGCAATTAGGTAAGATTCTTTTCTGAATGCTAAAATAGGAGAGATTCTCCCAACTTCCAATAAGGTAGGAGAATTATTTACCAATAGTCCTCAAGAAGGCAGGTAAGTTGATCTTATAAGTAGTGAAAATACATATTGTGTTATATCTGTCCTTAATACAGTATTCTCTTATTTTCTAGTTAAAAGATGAAATGGAGTCATTTGTGTAATACACTTGCTTATTTACTTCCATTGGTAAATCTTGTTTCCTCTTTAATGACTTTATACTTGGTGAAAGTATTTGTGGTTCCGTGATCCAGGCATTCCTTGCATGTCACAACTTCTCAGCGACTCAGGAATAATCTCCAAGAGGCATGAGGAACAATTCTTTGTCCCGCCATCAGCCAGGTGACAGTTAGCAAGGCTGATCTCAGGGAACCGAACCCCCTGAGGCTGTATCTGTACTCCAAGGCTTTCCAGCTTGGTATGAGTGGCCAGAATTTGAGCTTCATTGGCACGGCCTTTGAGGATCTCGGGCCGCAGGCCTCAGAGCTGGGCCCTAGCACCTCTAGCTTTGGAGACTGGGCAATTACAGGGTTATTTCACAACAGTAGCAGTGATTCACTTTATGTTTTACTAACTTGTATGCACACACACACACACACACACACACACCTGTGCACAGAGTGCACCTCCTTACTTTCTTTACAGAAGCAGCATCAGCTGAGTCATTGAGCGATTTGAGTAAATTGAAGAGTCAATTGATTTTTTGAACACAAGTTAAGATGTTATCTTTATTCTTACGGTTCCAGCCCATCATGATTTTTTGAATCAGGATTCTATTACTGATCTATAAGCTAAAGTTCTCCATTCCTGATAATACTGCTTCCTTTCTCCACAGTCTCAGAGATCATTGAAAGTAGCTCAGCACTCAAACCTGTCCTCTTTGTATAAAATACATACCTTTTAGATGAGCCCATTAGGGGCATACACATCCATTATAAGACTGTGTGTGTGTGTGTGTGTGTGTGTGACTCAGCAACAATATTTTTGCCTCCCCCGCTCACTCTCTCCAGGTCCCAGAAGAATTAAAATCCCTTATTACAAACATGTAGTTAGGTAAGTTCTTCTTTGGTCACTTCCAAAACTTCTTTGGCCACTTTCAAAAAAAAATTTGTCTCTCATTCTGTGCTCCAAGCTCTTCATCATTGTCAGAAGGGAGGTGGCAGGGTTCATCATTAATCTGCTAGGATCACAGCCATTATCAGTGGCGATAATTCTTTGGCTTAGATTTTTTTTTTTTTTAATTGAAAATCATTCCATTTGTTAAAGGATTTTTCTTTTTCTTTTTTTTTTCATTAATTTTTATAATTATAACATTTTTTGAAAGTACATATGCATAGGTAATTTTTTACAACATTATCCCTTGTACTCCCTTCTGTTCTGAATTTTTCCCCTCCTTCCCACCCCCTCCCCTAGATGGCAGGCATTCCCATACATATTAAATATCTTATAGTATATCCTAGGTATAATATATATGTGCAGAAACGAATTTTATTGTTGTTGTTGCAAAGGAAGGATTGTATTCGGAAGGTAAAAATAATCTGGGAAGAAAAACAAAAAAAAAATGCTCACAGTTTATACTCATTTCCCAGTGTTTCTTCTCTGGGTGTAACTGATTCTTTCCATCATTGATCAATTGGAATTAGATTAGCTCTTCTCTGTGTTGAAGTGTATAATGATCCCTTAGTTCTGCTCGTTTCACTCAGCATCAGTTGATGTAAGTCTCTCCAAGCCTCTCTGTATTTCTCCTGTTGGTCATTTCTTCCAGAACAATAACATTCCATAACATTCATATATCATAATTTACCCAACCATTCTCCAATTGATGGACATCCATTCATTTTCCAGCTTTTAGCCACTATGAAAAGAGCTGCCACAAACATTTTGGCACATACAGGTCCCTTTCCCTTCTCTAGTAGTTCCTTGGGGTATAAGCCCAATAGTAGCACTGCCAGGTCAAAGGGGATGCACAGTTTGATAACTTTTTGGGCATAATTCCAGATTGCTCTCCAGAATGGTTGGATTCTTTCACAACTCCACCAACAATGCATCAGTGTCCCAGTTCTCCCACAGCCCCTCCAACATTCATCATTTTTGTTCCTGTCATCTTAGCCAATCTGACAGGTGTGTAGTGGTATCTCAGAGTTGTCTTAATTTGCATTTCTCTGATCAATAGTGATTTGGAACACTCTTTCATGTGAGTGGAAATAGTTTCAATTTCATCATCTGAAAATTGTCTGTTCATATCCTTTGACCATTTATCAATTGGAGAATGGCTTGATTTCTTATAAATTAAAGTCAATTCTCTGTATATTTTGGAGATGAGGCCTTTATCAGAACCTTTACCTGTAAAAATGTTTTCCCAATTTGTTACTTCCCTTCTAATCTTGTTTGTATTAGTTTTGTTTGTGCAAAAGCTTTTTAATTTGATGTAATCAAAATCTTCTACTTTGTGATCAACAATGATCTCTAGTTCTCCTTTGGACACAAGGATTTTTCTTGATGCAATCTTTTTTGGAATTAGAAACTTTTAATGACAGTTAACAGAGTTAGAGTAATGTTCATAATTCTTTCAAAGTTAATTGTCTTGCCATATTTTGCGTTCTTTCTATACATTATTGTTTTCCTGATTCTGTTTACTCTGCATTAGTCATATAAGTCTTCCTAGGCTTATGTAAAACCATCTCCATCATTTCTTACTTCACAATAGTATTCTACCACATTCACAAACCATATCTTGTTCAGCCATTCCCTATTTGATGGACATTCCCTCAGATTCCCGTTCTTTACTACTTTAAAAGGAGCTATAACTATTTTTGGCATGTCTTAGGGTTTGCTTTGCTTATGAGTTCTTTTCATTTTAAAAATAATTAGTAGTTGTGATTGACTGTAGTCTGAACTAACATGCTAAAACATCCTTATAATTAAATGTTTAAAACTTATCTTATTGAAATTCAAACAATCATTATTGTATACGGTTGAAATAATTGTTCTCTTTCTCTTTCATAGAATAAACTTATTCCCCAAAGGGAGAAGATGGTCATTAAAATCCTAGGATTTAAAACAAATAAACACACATGCATACTATACACATGCATATGTACATGTGTGATCTATGTAGATAGTCATACTCTTAATTTGAAGTCTTATAGAAACTAGTTTTAATTTGGTCAGGCTACCAACATTTTGTACAACTTAAGCTGAAACAGTATTACTCTTCCTACTCTTAGGTTAGGCCTTGAATGAAGTGATAGGATTTTTATTTTTGTAATCTTTGCTGTTATTGTTAGTTCATTTGGGAACACAAACTTGATTTTTCCTCTAAATTTGGCTCGCTTTATTCTGCATAAATTCTTGGTACTTAATAGTCACTGAAATAATCCCATTTGTCGTTTGTTATGGCACAGTAATCTTTAATATATCACAGTTTGTTTAGACATTCTCCATTTTTCTAAGAAAAAATCTGAGGCACACTATCCTTAATTTCTACTTCATTTGTTTTATTTTTATTTGTTTTAAGTCCCCTTTTTGAATTGAAAAGTTTTATTCCCATCAGCAACCTTTCTTTTAACCCCCTTGCTTATTCCTACTTGTTTCCTTGATGACTCTGATGTACAAGCTCTGAGGGTATATTTTTGTTCAACTCTTCCTTTGTCTGTTTTAAATAAGAATGAGCTTCTTCTAATTCCCAATTCTTCCACCCCTTCATCAATATTTGTATACTCTTCTCATGCATTCCAATTAGAAAAACATAAGTTTTCTCCTGCTTCTTTTTCTATGTCAAGTTGGTGTATTCTTTTTACTCTCTATTCTCTTTTTCTCTTCAGCCCTCATAAAAAAAATTCAGTTCATCCCTCAGGATTCCCTTATTATTCTTAGAATAATTAATATTTTAAATGCATGGCAGAGAACAAAAGAAAGTAAGTAAAGCTGGATAGCTTTGAAAATAGTGTGTAGTATTATGTTGATTTTTTTTTTTTTTGAAATGAAAATTTATTGCTGTGTACCTGGCAATATTTTCTTATTTTGTACCTAATTTTAAAATAAATTTAAAAACTTTTAAAAAAAGAATAAGATTGAAAATTTGTATTTCTATTAGAATTTTAGAATTACTAGTGAAAACAAAATTCGAATGCAAAGTAAGGGTACAGTAAATAAGCAACCTTAGCATGAGTGAAGCTGTTTAAACTTTTAATACATTCCTGCAGGAAGTGGGTGTGAAAGTCAAAATAAGTTTTGAGTACAGAGGCAAGGTCATAGCTTTTATCCCTTTTTCCTGGCTGCAGAGTCCCTCCCCCATCTCCCCTGGAGTGATGACGTTAACATTCTTTCCTGATTCTCTTACAGTATACCCTTTAATATGGTTCCCCTCCTGTAAAATACATTGTATGACCATAAAATGAGCCTATCTCCTCCTAGGGAGGAGAAGTTAATATTTATGAAACAATTAAGCATGTGTACTCTAGCTTAGACCTTTGTTCTATTTTCAGCCTTTTTTTTTTTTAAAACTACACAACTAGTTCTGTCCAGTTTTATCTAGTTTCAACTAATTTCAGAAGTTCCTCTGTTCCCCTCCTCTGGACAATACTGGTTCCAGGCTTTCAGTTTTCTTCTGGTGTGGGAACGTAACTAATTATTGTTTCTCACATTACATCATAATATAACTCCTCCTAGTTCAATAAATTTTATTTTCTATATATCTTTGGACTCTCATGTTTATATTTCACAGTTCCTATTTCGTTTCAGTGATTTCATCAGATATTCTTCATAGTCCTTTATTCCATTAAAGGTCCATTTTCCCTCTAGAGGATGATGTGCGCCCAACTTTGAAGAGTATTTTATTCTGGGTTATAAGCTTCTAGCTTTTGTTAGAATAGTGTTTTCCAAAATATCCTCTCCTTTGTAGTGAAAGTTGCCAGGTCTTGGGTGCTCCCTGCTGTGGCTTCTTGGTACTTGAACTGCTTCTTTAAGGGTGCTTATAACATTGTGGAAGTTATGGAGTTTGGACTCCCAGGATTTTTGTTTTTGGATTTCTTTTCAAGAATTGAGCTAGATGTTTTCTTTTTTTACTTTGTCCTCTTAGTTTAGAGTAATTTTCAGTTATGAATACTTGAATATTTGTTGAGGCTTTTTAAATCATTGTTTTCTGAGAGTCCGATCATTTCTAAATTATTTCTTCATGACATTTTTTTCCAGATCAGTGGTTTCTAGTCATATGTTTAATATTTTTTTCCTCTCTTTTTTCAGTTTTTTAATATTATTTGAGTATTTCTTATCTCATGGAGTCATTGATTTCTATTTGAGCTTTTATGGTTTTTAGGAAGTCTGTGAATGAGTGGAGTTTTACATTTTTGAAGGTATTTGTTTTCTAATTCTTTCTTCCAAAGCCTTTTCTTTCTTTTTAAAATCTCTAGTGTCAGCACAATGCCATGCATATGGTAGCACTATTGAATGCTTTTTGAATTGATTTGGCCACATCATTTCTAAGACCCTTCCAAGTTCTAACATCTAGCAATTCTTCTCATTATTAAGAAAAACTGAAAAAAAAAAAAATCAAATACTAATTAGTCTGAAAGTAGAAGCTACTAGACCTTTTTATATCTGCCCTTTAGTACAAAACATACCACTACTGTGATTTTAAATTGTTAATATGGATGTATTAATTGCTTCTTAAGTTGACCATGCAATTTTTAATGCAAAATTAAATCCATTTTTCCAGCCTGAGCTATCTAGTCATGAATAAGATTAATATAACTATTTCTTTCATGTTAGTAAAATACCCAAAGAAAATAATTTTGCTTTTCTATTTCTCATCTTACAGATTCTAAACAATGCTTGTACCTTTCCTTGTAGAGAGGACCAAGTGTATTTGAAACAAGTGACCTTATAACAAGATGTTAACTCGGTGGAATTGAGATAATGATTCTCCAGTTTACATGTACTTAGTACTTAGTATAGTTCTACAAGATTGACACCTATGATAATGGTACTTAGAGTATAGAAGAGCTAAGAGATCTGGGAGGGAAGACAGAGGCCTAGAGGCCAGAGGCTGGAGGACAGATTTGAAAGCAAAGACCCTCGTGGTGGCTGTCCTATCTCCTTCACAGTCGCCCGGGGCCGGGCTAGCTTTCAGGGGGACCTTCAGAGGGCCTTGGTCATAGTGGAGAAGTGAAGGAGGTCAGGCCGGCCACCACAAGGGAATCTGTCTTCAAGTCTCTTCGAGTCCTCCTTCTCTAGGTCTGACTCTGACCTCTTAAATACTCTATTTCAATTAAATCCATTCATCATACTGAGCATAAGCCAATCGTTATATCACTAGGGAATCCTTACTTGTTATAAGATTAATTTAGTCTTACTGACCTAGAGAACTATTAATCACCATGCTAACCCAGATAACCATTGTCTCATCAATTCCACTGAGTTAGCACCTTGTTATAAGAATCCTTGCCGCAAGTATATTTCTCCAGAGTTCTGGCCCATTACATTTCCTCTTCCACTTGGGATTCTTTTTCTCATTACAAAATAACAACCATATTTATATACTTCCAAGAACTAAAGAAAAGTAGTGGTTTTGGGGAAGCTTTCATTGTCTGAATTCAAGTCAAATCGGGAATTGCTGTTAGAAATGCTTCCATTCTATATTCATTTAAATCATATTTAGGGTGTTAGTGTATGCATTCTCTCTCTCTCTCACACACACACACACACACACACACACACACACACACGCATTTATTTACATAACAATTGCTCCCAAAAAGGAAGCCACATTAGAGGGACAGATACCTCTAAAAAGCAGAATTCAGGATGCTAAACAGTGCTGTGGGGATGAAAAGGAGAAGACTCTTTTGCTGAATGCAGGCCAGCAGAGTGATTCCTGGGCTGCTCCCTTAGCTACTAAGTGACAGATAACTTCCTGTCAGTCTTTCCTTCCTTCCTCCCTCTCCCCTCCCCCCACCTGTCCAAGGCTGGGTTGTTCCCTCCCAAACCATTTGTCTCACTCTTGAGGGTAAGATTACCCTTTGTAGCAAAGCATTGCTGGGCGCATCTCCTGTTCATCATTCTTGGAGCCTAGTGGATCCATCTGTTGGAGAGCTTTTGTAGGAAACTTGTTGATGATAAAACATTTTAACAGTTTTATTTTTCAGGAAGCTCTTGCCTTTTTTTCTTTTTGTCAAGTTCCATGTGTAGAGTCCCATGGCTAGTTAATGACAGAACCAACTCTGGGTGCCTGCCTCCTTGATTGTACCAGTCATGTAGCACTGCAGAAAGGCAGAAATCAGCCGCTGCCCACTGGTCAGGACATCCACTGGGGCTGTGTAGAGGGGCCAGGATTTTTTCTGGAACAAACTCATCTGTAAAAGCAGACATCCCTTCCCCCCACCCCCTACTCCCACTGAATCACCAGTGCAAAGTATTGCCCTGGATGAGGGAACTATGATGCTCTGGGTTGTGCTGTCCAGCCTGTCAGCTCCTTTGAGGTTCCTCTGGAACCAGAAGCCAAATGGACTGAATCGATTTGCCCCCTCAGGCCTCTGGGGATAAACATTTCCTTTGCAGGTTTTGGAGCATGAGGTTTGGGATGATGTTAGTGATGAACTTCATTCTCTTCTGCCCCCCTTGGCAGCAGCTGGCAGGGAGAGGCCTCTGTTTTTGGAGATGTCCTCGGGCCTGGGGCTGAGCGGCCACAGCCTTTAAACCCTCCTGATTGATTCTCTATTTCTAGCAGAGACAGTGGTTAATTAACTTCAGGCTGGACTCCACCTCCTCTTATGGTCTCTATCCTGTCGGTGACCAGGGCCTGCCCATTTCGTCTTTGCAACTCTCTCTCCTAGGACACCGCACACTTTAGCGCAGGCCCTCATCCCTTCACCCCTGGACCATGTAGTGGCTGGTGGGGGTCTACCTGCTTCAAGGGTCTCCACTCTTGTCCTTTCTCCATTCAGTCACCAAAGTGATTTTCTTAAAGTGTACCTCTCTACTCAGTAAACTCCCTGTCACTTCTAGGATAAAAGACAAAAATCCTCTCTTTGGTATTTAAGATCATTTATGATCAAGGACTGCCTGTCTTCCCCCCTTTCCAGTCTTGTTAACTCAGCTAGAAAGTGTTAAGTGTCTGAGGCCACATTTGAACTCGGGTCCTCTTGACTTGAGGGCTTGTGCTCCATCCACTGCACCACCTAGCTGCCCCGACAGATTGACTCTGTGATTATCTTCTGGTCACTCCAGTCACTTCACACTCCAAACTGTCATTTTCCTAAGGTTGAAGTTTAACTAGCATCTTTCCATTTTTAAAACCTTCCCTGCCTCCGAGTTTCCTCTAGAATAAAGTGCTAATTTCTCCATCTGACTTTTAAGGTTTTGAGGTTATAGCCTCAACTCCCATGTTATTTTCCCACATAGTCTACTTTCTGTCTCTATGCTTTCTTTTAGCAGTGGTGTCCAAAGCCTGGAATCCACAGGGACTCAGCTCAGATTCCCTACTATACCAAGTTTTTCTTGATCTCTTCTTTTGCTAATTCTCTCTTCCTCCTTACATTAGCTATTTGTTTATTTGTTGTAGCTTTACATGTAGAGGACTCTTAATAAATGTTGTGTAATGTATTGTAAAATATAAGGACTTAAAATTACAACTTAGATATATTTAGAAGCTCTCATAATGTTTTATTGTGCGTGTTTTATTGTTAAGTGATTCGGCATGTGTAATTTCTCACCAGTGTCCTGAATTAAAATTATCATTACCTTTCTTAACTTTGATTGCTTTGCCAGGGCATTTAATCTCCTTGCCTTCCTTTTGGGCATTTATTCAAGCTATAATTAGATAGTCATTCAGTTTCTTTAAGAAGATTCATCAGAGGATATAGAAAAGTATTGTTTACAATAACAGAAGAAAAAATCTCACAGATTTACTGTATCCTAAGATACAATATGATCTGTGATCTTTTGCTAGAAATCAAGGTTAAAATAATTCAGTGTATCCAGCCAATCTTATCGTCCAGATATATTGTCACAGACACAAGCGTAGTTATCTATAAAATAGTTGGAAGAGTTTATTTTGAAGTAATTTTATGGCCTTTCCAGAAACCATTAGCCACGTCATCAATAATGACTCCCCCTTTTTCAACAATAGTTAGTTTTCATTGTCTTATGTTGTTGAGACCTCTAGAGGGCAGGACTAGGCACAAATTCAATTCTAGCATCAGCTATATAATGTGAATAATTGAAAATGAAGGTAGGTAGAAAGTGGGGAGAAAAAAAAACAACTTTGTCCCTAGAACAGTTCCTGGTACATAACAGTGCTTTAATTAATACTTGCCTGTCTAATTAATTGAATTAAAATCCCACAAAAGCATGACCAGATTTAGTTCTAGATTATTTTTAATTGCCCAGAGTTAAGAGATTTCATAGGTTTCTTGCTGATCATTATGACAATATACATTGTCTCTTAAACAAGTTAGTAAGGCACGATTCCAAATGGCTAATTTGACTTAATTTAGAAAACTCTGAACTTGTCTCTCATCCACAGTTAAGACTGTCAGACTGATAAGAAATTAACCCAGGAAGTCATGTGTCAGAAACTGGGGAAAAAAATCTTTTTCTTGGACACCTTCCAATATTAAGAAAAACTAGTGAGTGAGTAGGCATATTAAGTAACCAGAGGAATTTTCACACAATTTGTGATGGGTAATAGGAATAATGTATTTTCACAAATAACTTGGACCTTTAACTCTTAATTCTTACTAAAGTAAAATATTCATAGTTTCTATGACACTTACTGGCTGTGTGATCCTGGGTAGGTTACTTAACCCTGTTTATCTCAGTTTCCTCATCTGTAAAATAACCTGGAAAAGGAAATGGCAAAACACTCTAGTATCATTGCCAAGAAAGCTCCAAATGGCATCAAGTAGAGTTGAAAAACAACAATGATAAATATGAGAAAACTAGAAAGGGGAGGAAGGGGAAAAGATAGAAAGTACCTGCCCACGGGCATGCTGATGCAGTATGGAATGTCAAAAGGCGAGCTGGGAAGGACTTGCTAACCTGGGCACCTCTTCAAAATGGAAGCTCCAGGAGGGGGTTACTGATGTCCATTTAATGTGGTCCCATTGTAAACTTAATCCAAGGAGATTCGGTTCCTAGAAAGGAGGGGACCTTTGTCTTAAAAAAGAGCAAGCTTAAACCCTTCCTCTTGATGCCATTTGTGGTTTTGGCAGGATCCCATAAGCTCAGGGGAAGTCACGTTAGAAGAAACAGAAACCTCTTAAAGATGAAATTTTGAAGATAGAAGAGGTCTTTAAAGAGACCAGTGTGAATATACAAAGAAGCAATTGGCCAACCTGAATGTTAGGAAAGCATGTAAACAAGGACATAATTCTGTGAGAAATGTCAGAATAGAGTGAAGATAGAGAGTTAAGATCAACCAAATAAGATATTTTTTAATACATGGTGTTTTATGATTTATATTGGGAGAGAAAAAGCAGAGAAAATGGGAAAAACCATGGGAGAGATTTAAAAAAAAAAAAAAAAGAAAAAAGAACCAGCATGGGTTGATTTACATTTAGAATTCTTAGCTGTTTCTCTGATTGCAGATGGCATGTTACGTCCAAAGTCTATTGTGAATGCTTTGGATCGTTGAACTACTGAGAAGAAACAAGCTTTTCACAGTTGATCATTGCACAATCTTGTTATCGTGTGCAATGTATTCCTGGTTCTGCTTATTTCACTCAGCATCAGTTCATGAAAATCTTTCTAGGCTTTTCTATAATCAGCTTGTTCATCATTTTTTATAGAATAATAATATTCCATTACCACAGCTTATTTATTTATTCCCCAGTTGATGGGCATCTACTCCTTTTCTAATTCTTTGCTACCATAAAAAGAGCTGTTGCAAACATTTTTGCACATATGGATCTTTTTCCCTCCTTTATGATTTCTTTGAGACATATACCCAGTAATGGCACTTCTGGGTCAAAGTATATATACAGTTTGATAGCCCTTTGGGCATAATTCCAGAATGGCCGGATTCTTTCACAACTCCACCAATAATGCATTAGTGTCCCAGTTTTCCCACATCCCCTCCAACATTTATCATTATTCTTTCCTGTTATCTTAGCCAATCTGACAGGTGTGAGGTGGTACCTCAGAGTTTTTAATTTGCATTTCTCTAATCAATAGAGATTTAGAGCATTTTCCCATATAACTATAAATGGCTTTAATTTCATCAACTGAAAATTGTTAAATTTGACACAGTTCTTTATATATTTTAGAAATGAGATCTTTATCAGAAATACTGGCTGTAAAGATTTTTTCCCCCAGCTTTATACTTCCCTTTTAATCTTGTTTCAGATGGTTTTGTTTGTGCAAAACCTTTTTATTTTAATGTAATCAAAGTTACCCATTTTGCCTTTCCTAATGTTATCTAGTTTTTTGGTCATAAATTTCTCCCTTCTCCAAAGTTTTGATAGGCAAATTATCCCTTTTTCGCCTAATTTGTTTATGGTATCATCCTTTATGCCCAAATCATGTACCTTATTTTGATCTTATTTTGATATGGAAGTATGAGATGTAGATCTATGCTGAGTTTCTAACAGATTACCAAATAGGATTTTTTTTTTTTTTTTTAAGTTATATTGGGGAAAAGAAGAATGTTCAAACAAGAAATTTGCTCTGGATGGAGAGATGGTTGCTGAGGAATGACAGAGAATGAAAACTTAATGTTTTCTTTGTTTGCTTCTGTTGTTCAATTTTTTCTTCCAAATACTGATCATTCTCATGTCTTCAGTTCTCATTTTATAAGGATAATCAGAATTTGCTAGTCCCTGCAATCGTGGTTTTACTTCCATATTTCTGATTGCCTATTTGTCATTCCTCCTTAGATATCAGGGGAGGTATTACGTTGCAGTGGAGGGAGAGTGAGATCCAAAATCTCTGCCATACTAGAAGTTCAGACTTCCTGTGTGAACTTGGCAAGGCATTGGCCTTTGAGTTTACTTTCAATCTAAAAATAAGGGGCTTAGAGCTCTTGTTTCTATCTCTTAATCTATGATTCTTTGTTTAAAACTACCCTGTATGTTCCTTCTAAATCCCTTTGAACTTAAGCTTATTTTAGCTAGAGATGGTGGTATGATGAAAACAAAACATTTCTAGTACTAGGTATGCAGGGCAGATTGGAATAGAGGAAAACCCAAGGCAAGGAGATGGATCAGAACACTTGTATGGTGATTCAAAATCCGGATGTGATTCAGTAATTAGCTGCCGTACTAGGATGGTGGCAGATGACAGGGGGTGAGAAGATATAGATGACCTCTGCAGCCTCACGGAATCAGAGCTGGTCATGATGGTAGTGTCCATCCACCATCCCCACTACAATGTATCCTACAAGAGATGTGAAGAACACTTGGAAAGAGGCTCCATGGCATTATGTGGGTTGTATGAATTCAGAGATGATTAAAGTTTTGTGCTTGGCTAAGTGCAAGAATTGTGTTTTCATGACAGAGAAGTAGAGAGAAGGGGTCATCTGGGTGGAGAATGTTGAGAAGTTCAGACGATAAAGACTGCTTCTGTCAATGAAAATTCATGTTCCTTGAATTATGTAGGGTTTGTTTGTTTGCCTTTTCTGGAGAGTTAGAGCGAAATTTCCTTCTTTTTATGTCATTGGTGTTCAGTATATTTCTGAATACTTTCCCTCACTCAGTTGCCTGAGATGGGTTTTTTTCTTCCACTTTTTATCATCAGAGATAGAGAAACTTGCTGGACTGTATTTTGCTTGTGTTGTCAATGTTCAGTGGTAGTGATTTGGGATTCTTTAAGGTCTTGATATTGAGCATTTTATGACTGAAAATGTTCATGGAATTATTTAGGATCATCATGAAATTCACATACACTTCATATTTTATCACTTTTTAAGCAAAGCATAAGGCAAAAAAAAAAATAGTTTTATTTTATAAATGAGAGGAAGTACTGCTGGAGATTTAGTAATTTGCCACATAATTAATTAAATGTAGAGGAATCTCATAAACTTGAGAATAAAGAGAATTCTTGTTGAATTGTAGCACTTGCTTACTTTTGAAATTACGTATAAGCAATACCCACCAAAACCTTGCTTTAATGTCTTCTTGTGGCAGAGAGGCAAAGATGGATTCTCTAAGGATGTTTTGACTGATCATAAGCTCTAATGAGGCTTACCAGACTGAAAGAGCTTCAAATATGTGAGCAGTGATTATGTATTTATCCTCGGAGGATCAGCCTCGGTTTGTAGAAACTCATTATCAGGACATGGGCTACCTCAGCAGCTCACAAAACAGTGTCCTAGAGAATGCAGGTGCTTCATCAATGGAAGGAGTAGTTACACAGATGGAACTATATCTCTTTAAGTGATAGTAATGTTGAAAAGAAAGTAATTAAAGTGGATTCTTTTAAATGAATAACATTATAGTGAGGTTTTATCATGTCTTAATAGGTTATGAAACTACATTGGTTTATGTAGGCCATTATCAATTACTGAAGATAAAGTTTTAGTTTAAATAGTAAAAAAAGGTTTATCTCAGTAGAATCATATTTCAGTCAGTTCACAGACATTAATGCTTACTTTGTGACAGATAACTGTGTTGAGTAATAGAACTACAAATAGAAAGGATGAAACTTTCCTTGCTCTCAGAAAACTTATATATTCTAATCAAGGAACAAAAATACATATACACATTTATATATAGGACAGGTATAAAGAGAATAAATACAAAAGTAAGGCTTTGTGTAGCGGTTGGTGCTTGCAAATGGAAAAGATAGAATTGAGTGAGTACATTCTAGGTGTGGGTCATGATGCAGCAAAAGCATCTGATAAAGTTCAGAGAGTACTAATATATTCCTGTTGTAAAATAGAAATATTAAGATATTTTAAGTCTTATGTGAGCTGATGCTGAGTAAACAGAGTCAGGAAAATGGTATGTGTGGTAATAGCAAGATTATGTGATGATCAACTGTGATAGACTTAGCTCTTCTCAGCAATACAGTGATCCAAAACAATTCCAATAGACTTGGGATGGAAAATGCCTTCCATATCCAAAGAGAACTATGGAGACTGAATGTGGATCAGAGCAAAGTATTTGCATCTTTTTTGTTTGTTGGTTTGCTTTTTCTTCCTTGGTCTTTTTTTTTTTTTTTTTTTTTTTTTTTTTTTTTTTTGCACAACATAACATATATAGAATGATGTTTAAAAGGATTGTATATGTATAATACTGTATCAGATCGCTTGCTATCTTGGAGAATTAAGAAAAAAAATTGGACCACAAAATTTTATAGAAATGAATGTTGAAAACTTACCTTTACGTGCATTGGAAAAATAATTTAAAAAAACGAAACAAAACAAAAAAGATATTTTAGTCTTAAAAATTGGTTTGCACAAATCATGTTATACTCCCTTGCTCTGTTCCTAATAAGTTTTAAATTTTAAGTGTAATAAAAATGCATATCATTTGTAGCCTTTTTGAAATAATGTTGTGTTGTTGTGTTTTCTATATTCCTCTAGGAAGAAGTGCTGTTTTGAAGTGTCTCTTGGATATCCACAAAATTTTTCAAGAAAATGACCCAGCGTATATTCTGAATGATCTTTATATCTCAGACTACTGTATATGGATTCAGAAAGTCAAGTAAGTTATGTTACCATGCTTGTGAATATACATGTGTTAAAGTTTTGGAAGATGGCCTATTTTCTGAATATCTTAGAGCTAAAAATGAAATAATCTGAAGGACTTAACTGAATAAGATGGAAACTTAATTCCACCAACACCTAACAATGAAGGGGTCAGTAAGGAGGAAGCTGTATTTGCATAGAAAAGAGATGCAGGCAACTATCCACTCTAGTTAATCTAGTTGGTTGGCTTTAAAATGCCAATGTCTGTCTGTTGTATAGTCCAGCTGATGAGTGACATATCCAGTACTACTGCCCTCACTATTCAAATTTTTACTTTTCAAAGAGTCTATCTTGTTGGACATTTCTTCTGTTAATATTTAGGTATATATATTCATAGTTAATAGATCTGAGAAGAAACATATAAACAGCCCACAGTGCTGACGGCAGAGACCCTTCATCTTTATAAAGCCTGTTGTAATGACAGCTGGGTTTTTATATGGCATTATAAGAATAGCAAAGCCCTCTTAAATATATGATTTCATTTGATCCTCACAAAAGCCCTGGAGTGATAGGTGCTGCTATTATCTCCATTTTACGGTTGAGGAGACTGAAGCTGACACGTTCAGTGCCTTGCTAAGGGTCACAGCATTAATACGAATTTGAAGGAAGTCAGATCTAGTGCACTGTTAGGACACTTAGCCAGTGATTGGGGATAATTCTTAAAAACACACATCACTAACAGTGTATGGAACAGTCACTCACTTATGGAAATCTGGTCTTTTATGGGTGTTGTTATATGTTCCATTTTATTCAAGACACAAGAAGTATGCTAAGTTTGAAAGATGCAACTAAATTTAATTTGATCCATGGATCATGGCATTTAAAGGGTTTGTGAAAGCATAGATTTGTGGAGTTGGAAATGACTGTATGGGTCAATGAGTCCAACCTCTCTTTATAGATGAGAGACCTGAGATCCAGAGAGGCTAATTAACTCGCCCAAGTTATAACTTGCACATACAGGTAACAAGGACCCCACATTTCGTCTCATATCTTCCTCATGTTCAATCCCATGCACTAGCAGCCTCCTTTTCACAAATGTGAAAGCCTTCCATTTCAGGAGCTGTTGTCACATGTGATGTGAGGGTTAGCTGAAAGAATAGATATACGGAGCCTGGAAAAGGAAAATGACAGCTGTTTTCAACTATTTGAGAGTTATTCACCTTTTGCCTCGGTGACTGTGTACGGGCTCTTTACAACATCTGAAATGTCCCCCCTCAGGGCTACTTTGCTATTTACTTCTCTGTGTACATGTTATACTTCTTCTTTCCTCCCACTATAATATAAGCTGTCAGAAGTTAAAACTGTCTTATTTGTGTCACCAGCACACCTACATTCCATTTAATATATTATCTCCAACATCACCCTGCTTCCCTTTTCTGAACTTTTCTGCCCGTTTTGTGTATATGTTTTGTTAATGTTTTATTAATGCCTTTCTTTTCTTGCTTTTTTAGTATCACTATCCTTATGCTCACTCAGTTTCCCCTCCAAAAAAGGTCCTCCCTTATAATAAATAACATAAAAAAGTGCACACATTAAACATGTCAGAAAATATAAGTACCTTGCAGCTCTAATTTGTTATTTCTCTGCCAAGAAACGGGAAGCAAGATTCACCGTCATTCTGGAACTGTGATTGATCATTGCTCTGATCATATGTCTTAAGTTAACAAAGTTGTTTTCTTTTACAATGTTTTCTCTTGATTCCTGTGTCTTTGTATTTCAGAGTTTCTCCCTAGCTTTCATTTCTTCACTTGGAGTAATTAAAAGTTCTGTAACCTAGCTTCCCTCTAAGGATTATACTTATGAGCCTACTTGTGGGCCTCCGTCTTTTGCCTTTGGGGATCTTTTTCTCTTTTATGATTATTGCTGCCAAGTCTTGGGTGATCCTGATTATGATACTTGACTTCTTTCTTTCTGGCTGATGACAATTTTTTTTGTCTTTGTCTTGAATGCTCTAATGTTTGACCATGGCATTCACTGGTGGTTTTTAATTTGGCATTTCTTCCAGAAATAGTGAAGTTTTTCAATTTTCTGAGTTTTTCCTTTAGTTCTAATACATTTAGATAATTTTATTGTATGATTTCTTAAAACATAGTATCCAAATTTGTTTTCCTTGTTCTTGGTTTCCAAACAATCTAATGAGTCTTAAGTTATTGCTCCTTGAGTTGTTTTCCAGGTCTTTTTTTAAAAAACAATAGGTATTTTAAAAAATAAGTATTTTCCCCTTATTCCCCCCTCCACCTCTTTTAAAATCTTTGCTCTGATGTTTCTTATGTTAGGGAATCATTGAGTTCTAGTTGTTCTACCACTTGGGTCCATCTTTTGTTCTAAGCTGTTTATTTTCCTTTCAATTCTCCTCCTCCTTCCCCCCATCCTTTTCTAATTTCTTTTTTAGTATCTTGCAACTTTTCTTCTAGCCTCTATCAAAGTACTTTTGACTAAACTACTTTTTTCTCTGAGGTTCTACTTTTCTTCTAGGTGTTACTTGATCCACAGTAAGTCTTCCTTGCGTTTGGTGGTTTCTTCTGTTAGCTCATGTTTTCAGCCTCTCGTTTTGGACTAGGATTTTGTGCTCAGGCTAGTTCTCTTTGGAAGTCTTTAATGGGCTGGTTAAGCTTGCTTTGCTCCTGTTTCCTTTGTAGGCTGCATTGGGCTGAATCACAAAGTTGGGATCAGGACCCACCCTTGTCCTTTCTGGTCGAGTCCCCTGGTGGCCAGAGACAGTGTGCGTCCTGATCTGAGCTGGACTCTGCCTGCTTCCTTTCCTGGTTCCCAGTTGGAAAGTCTGTTCCCTGCTGTCTCCATGAAGGATGCAGATTATGCTGGCTTTTGGTCTCCTTCATCCTTCTTCTGTCTCCACACTGGTGCCCAGTATGATTTGACCATTTTCTAGGCAGTTAGGTGATATAGTGGATATTACACCCGGCCTGGAGCCTTTCCTGAAAGCTCACTTTCCTGAGTTCAAATCTGGACTCAGAAGCTTCCTAGCTATGTGCTCTGGGCACCAAGTCATGTCACTCTGTCTGCCTCAGTTTCCTCATCTGTAAAATGAGCTGGAGAAGGAAATAGCAAATCACTCCAGTGTCTTTATCAGGCGAACCCCAAATGAGATCACGAAAAGGGGGACCACTCTGTTGACTGAACAATGGGAAATACCTGTTACTTCTTTCTGTCTTTTAAATGAGCTCTCTTCCTGGTGAGCTCAGGGCACTGATGAGCAGGGCCTTGGATCTAGCTTTAGTCCCTGTGCTCAGATAGGCTTCCCTGGCTCTTCTCACAGCCCCTGGCTTTGCATGCACCTGCCACCCAGGAGGCTTTCCTGCTGGCCGCTCTGATCTCTGAGCTCTCTGCCCTGGGCAGGGGTGGGCGTGGTGGCAACTTCTGTCTGCCTTTTCTTATTTTCATCTTTTTCTGATACTTGTAGTGGTTTATGTGCGGGAGCTGAGCTTTTCCACAACTTTCCAGTTTGCTATCTTAGTTGGGACTTATAATGCCAGGATTTGTTTCATAGGAGGGACCTAACAAGTGTTTTTTTTTTTTTTTTAATTATTTTATTTATAAATTTTTTTGACAGTATATATGCATGAGTAAATTTTTTTTTTATAACATTATCTCTTGTAATCATTTTTCCACATTATCTACTCCCTCCCCTAGATGACAGGCAATCCCATGCATATTAAATGTGTTACAGTATAACCTAGATACAATATATGTGTGTAAATCCAGTTTTTTTGTTGCACGTTAAGTATTGGATTCCGAAGGTATAAGTAACCTGGGTAGATAGACAGTAGTGCTAACAGTTTACACTCATTTCCCAGTGTTCCTTCTCTGGGTGTAGTTGTTTCTGTCCATCATTGATCAACTGGAAGTGAGTTGGATCTTCTTTATGTTGAAGATTTCCACTTCCATCAGAATACATCCTCATACAGTATTGTTGTTGAAGTGTACAGTGATCTTCTGGTTCTGTTCATTTCACTCAGCATCAGTTGATTTAAGTCTCTCCAGGCCTCTCTGTATTCCTCCTGCTGGTCATTTCTTACAGGGCAATAATATTCCATAACCTTCATATACCATAATTTACCCAACCATTCTCCAACTGATGGACATCCACTCATCTTCCAGTTTCTAGCTACAACAAAAAGAGCTGCCACAAACATTTTGGCACATACAGGTCCCTTTCCGCTCTTTAGTATTTCTTTGGGATATAATCCCAATAGCAGCAATGCTGGGTCAAAGGGTATGCACAGTTTGATAACTTTTTGGGCATAGTTCCAAATTGCTCTCCAGAATGGCTGGATTCTTTCACAACTCCACCAACAATGTATCAGTGTCCCAGTTTTCCCACATCCCCTCCAACATTCATCATTTTCATTTCCTGTCATTTTAGCCAATCTGACAGGTGTGTAATGATATCTCAGAGTTGTCTTAATTTGCATTTCTCTGATCAGCAGTGATTTAACAAGTGTTTTAAAAAGTAATTTATGAGAGGATTCTAAAAAGATGGCAGAGCCTGTCAGAAAATTCCAAGCTCTCCAGCTCCCCCCCCCCCCCCAAATGAGACAAAATAGTGCCTCAGGGCCAATGTGGAGCCTAAAAACAGCTCAGAGTGGGCCCAGCAGCGGCCTTCCTGGGACAGTCAGAACCTCCAACAAAAGGTGCCAGGACTGAGTCTGGCTTCTGGGGCTAGCTGGATTGGGGGCAACATCAAAGACTAATTTCAAGGGATTCAATAGGGATAAACTTTATAACATGGAAATGTAAAACATGTCCCTAACCCCATTATTAGCATTTGGGTAGTTTGAAAGATTTGGTTCTGAAAAGCACAACTGGATAGGAAAAGAGTAAAAAACCAATTATTTATACAAATGAGTTGCAAAAGCAAGAACAGATTCAGAGTAGTTAGATTGGGGAGGAGGCTGGTAGTTCTGGAATCCTGCTTACATTGGGGGAAAATACATGTAAAAGTTTTCTAAATTTATAAAGCGATAAGGGGGCAATAAGGTAAGGGAGGGACATAGAAGAGGATAGAGGTTAAGGTGCATATATTAACTGGAATGGGATAAAGAGGACGGGAAAAAGAGGGGCAGAAGATCTCGGACAAAGTTAAAGCTAAAATAGATTTAATTAAAAGAATAAGGAAACTACATTATATGTCAGTCATATTAATCAGAATTTTCTTCTGTTTTTTTTTCTTTTGTATTTAAGCTTTTTAAAATTGATTTCTGTTTAGTCTTACAGAACAGAACTATGATCAATGGGTATGAGTTATAATAAGGAGGTGAATTTTGACCCAGAATAAGTGTCCATACGTGTAAATAAAGGGTGATATTACGCTGGTGGTTCAAGGGAAGCTTGGAGGACTCGGCTCTTCTTCTATTTGTTTGTTAGGCTACTTCCAGTATTTCAAGGATTACGATAGAGTGGTTGATCAAAAGCATGGAGATTGTCAGCAAAGACCTCAACTCTTTGCCTGTCTTTGTCAGACTTAACCTCCATGTCTGTGGGGGTCTTGACTGTTGCTATTTTCTCACAAAGGCTGTAATTTGTCAGGCGTTAGCCTTTTAGCAAGAAGTTGGACAAAGGGTCCCTTCTTACTCTAAGGTTCCGTAATTCCATGTTTCTACTGGAATACTTGTTCAAAAATAACCTGGCGCACTATTCATTCTGATTTTTTTTTTTTTTTTTTTCAAATTCAGAAGCAATTTTTTTTTTTTTTTTTGTAAAAATTGGCATGTCTTTTAGAGACAGTTTTTTAAATAACCTAATATGATTGTACCTTGACATAGAATTTTGGTATAAGTGGCTTTTTATTTTTAACTTTTAATTATGGAAAATGGTCATTTTCCACAACTTAAAGAAATAAAGACATAATTAGGTTAACTTCTAATACTGAAAATATTAAGAAACTGCTGAAGAAAACTCATATTAATGTACAGCAGGTGGTCTCAGTGTTTGTGTTGAAAATCCAGATTCAGCCAGATGGAAAATTACATCTTTAACCCCTGAGGCCATAATGGCATGTCATCACCTCACTTGATCCTCCCGCTAATTGAGCTTATCAAACACCCTGCTGTCATTTCCTGTTATTACTTTCGTTTTTGTAATAAAAGCAAATTTAATTTGTCTGTTCATGCAGGATTTTAGTATTTTAAGGATGTTATAAACTTAAGGCATTTCTAAGAGACTTATCTGCATTTTGTTTAAATTGTTTTATTATTAATTCACAATTTTCTAATTATAGAAAAGAAATAAAAGTTTCAGTGACTACATAGATGACCTCAAAGTGTAGTGGAGAAAATGAATCTTTACCTTTTCTCTTAAAAATGTTAATATTTGGTTGTAAGTTGTGGAAAAGAGACTAGATTTCTGTATGTGGATCTTAGTTTACATCATTAAGTCCAGGATGTTTCTTTATGACTTATTGTGATAATTGAGCATCTGATGTGTGACATACCTGAGAAAATAGGATGGTTTGTCCCAGAATTTGTTCTGGAACCCCCCATATTGCCTCCCAGAGTTCCAGTTTTCTCTCACGCAGCTCTTGCTGCTCTCCTCCATCATTTCCAGAAAAGGGGTGAGGCAGGTCTTCCCCGTAACTAAGGTGCTTTACCCCAGCTCCTTCTTGGTGTCCGGCTCTGCTTCTATGAGGTATCCATTGGGATCCCGGGTTCTAGTAGCGGAGCTGGATTGAGCCAAGCATTTTCTTTTTCTTCTTTTGGATATCTATCTATCGATCATTTTTGTAGCATTCATTTTTAAGTTTTTGAGTTCCAGATTCTCCATCCCTTTCCTCCTTCCCTCTCTCTTTCTGTCCCTCTCTCACCTCCCCCACCTATTGAGAAAGCAAGTGATATGATACCCATTATATATGTGAAGTCAAAGCCTTTTCTTCCCAAGTTTTTTGTAAAAACTAATTTTTTTCTCTCTTAGCTTGGAGAAGTCTTCATATACATGCTCCTCTAGAAGGTTTGGTGAAGTATGCTACGGAATAAACAATATTAGGTAGCCTATAGAGTAATAATTTCCAGTGTTTTACAAACTCTTTTTAACTAACATATTTAGATTAATTCTGTGATAATCAAGATGATTAAAACACTCAATTCAGCCATACAGAGTTTTCAGTTATCTAAAATTATCAGATTTTTTTTCTGTAATGTGAAGTTAAATAACTTATTATTCAGTACAAATTCAGTTTCAAATACTTAGTGGTTGTGTATGCCTGGGCAGGTTACCTAACTTGTTAGTTTCTTCCTCATTTGTAAAATACAGAAATTATTAGTATTTCCCTTTTAGAGTTGTTGTGAGGAGAAAATGAGATAATATTTGTAAAGTACTTTAGAAACCTTAAAGTACTATAAAAATGCTGGTAGTAGTAAAATATTGACAAATGTTACATTAGATTATATTCCATTTTATGGAATGATTTTTAGATTTTTGAAAGTTAAATTAACTTGACTATCTAATATTCTTTTAGTAGATTTAAATTATGTTAATTTGAAATTCACTTTCACTGTTTATTTTTAATTAAATTCACAGATTCATTCTCAATAGAAGGTTTTTTGTTTTACCATAAGAAAGATTAATACTTGCCAATATGTATTCAGTGATATCTATTCATTGTGGTTTCATATAGAAAAGACTTAGCTAACGGCTCTTTCCCTTTTCACCACTGGTTCAGAATTGTCCATAGCATTGTTGCTTTTTATTAGACTTATTAGATATGTGCCAGTAATTCACAGGATTATAAATGTTAAAGTAACATCTATGAGTGCTACCCATAAACATTCTGATTGGGACACCTAGCAAAAAGCATTATTTCTCTGAATTTTAAGATTTGTTGCTAAGAACCATAACATAATTCAGCATTACTTTATATTCTTAGCTGTTTTGAATAAAAAGGATTCAACGTCTTGTCTAAAAGCCAAAATACTTTATAGGAATAGAGTAAAACAATTTGTAAAACAAAAATTTCTTTGATTTTTGTAACACATTTCTTTTTGAGAGATTTCAAAGCACACAAGTAGAAAATTTGTGACAAATCTGAAGCCAGATCAAAATATGAATGGGCATTTCAGGATTTATATTAAATTTTAATAGGACATTGTTATTAATTATCTTACAAATAGCATTGAGATTAACAAGTGTGGGGAGGGCTAATAAAAATTAAGATTTTAAATTTTAATATTTTTATTTGGAAGAAAGGGAAAACTTTTTGAATTTTTTTATTTATAAATAATAGATAAATCATGTAATTTCAGAAGAGATTGGTGAGAAATGAGCACATTATCTGAATTTAAAGTTATTATGGTTTCACTTAAGATAATTGTTAATTTTATAAATTCTTTTAGGACCAAAATCACAGCTTAGGTAATGGGTGGTATTGCTTGTTTGCACTACTTTTGGCTACAATGTAAGCATTGAAGTAGCTGATTTCTTGTTAGTGATTTTTGCTTCCTGATTTTTTGGGTCCACCCTTCCTTCAGTTGCCTTTTGAGTGAACAGATGTTAACAGCTCTCTTTCTCTATTTTAGTTCTTAAATCTTTTTGCATCCCAAAGCGATATTCACCTTTACTTTGAATAAGTGTGGGTATGATTGTGATTAATTCTAACTTTAGAAACCATACTAGAAATCTTTTTACATAAGATTTCAAAGTATTTTGTATTATTCTTAACATCATTCTTGAGTAAGAGGTTTTGAGTACATGAATACCATAACACTTATGCAACCACTTAGAATAATCTGTGTTTGATATAGCTTTATCTGGAGAATCATTTGAAAGGAATCAAAAGCAAGCCTTTTTCCCTCTAAATTAACAAGCATTCTGGTAAAATTTTATTTCGTCTGCTAAAAATTGAAATTCAATCCATTTTTTATCTTAATTACCTCAACTGAAGTCATTAGGGAGTTGGTGTTTTAATGTGAGAACCTCCTAAATAAGATTAATTATTTTAACTTTACAGCATGAAGGTGATGAGATTGATTGTGATTTTTCATTTTTTTTTTTTCCTTTTCTGCACTAGAATTTGTGAATTAACTTTCTGTGGTAATTAGAAGCTAAAGTCAAATGATAAAATCTAGGAAATGTATTTGTTTGGAAGAGAGAATAAAGGGCTATGAACTCAATCAAGCCCCAAAATAAAAAAATTCTCTGGAGTGAGTGTTATTACGTCCTGCAGGGAGTAGCACTTCCTTGTAGTGGAGGAGCAGACTGGTACAGAAGTGAGAGCTTGCTTCTGTTAACTAAACCTCTCCCATGTACCACCCAGTTTCCTCCTAGACATTCCTGATTGATGAATATAGTGCTGACAAACAGTATTTCCCTCTCCTCCTCCTCCATGCTCTCCTAGATAGGTTTCCCCTCCTTGTCATGTGTCCTTCAAAGATGGCGGAAAATTCCTCCCTTTAGGGTGTGTTGGTTAATATTCAATTAGTCTATTAAGGATACTTATTTCCTAGCTGACTTCATCAGATCATTGACCCCAACTTGAGTTTAAGCCAGATCAGGGACTGTGGTTGAAGAAGATACATGGATCCATTTCTGATTGGCTAGATCCACCTATTAAGCAGCTTTATTAATTGTCATAATTCCCCAAATTTTATCTCTCTGTGGAAAACAGTTTTGTTACCCCATCCCAGGATCTATCCATCACAAAAGTAACTGACATTTTACATAGTTGAAACAAATTGTCCAGATATGTAACTTTCCAGAAGTAGTATCTTCATATTTAATTCAACATTTTTATGAAGGCTTATTGAACAGCTATCATATGGAAAGCACAGAGAAGGATGGAAAAATAAATTAGACTCATTTTTTGTTTTCTAGGAATTTATGATATATTTGGAAGTCCAGGTAGGAGAACAAATAGGCTAAAATTAGAGTTAAATTAAAAAGTTCTTGAAGGCAATTACTTCATCTGAGTTCATCTTTATAACATAGATGTCTAGCACAGTAGCACATAAATACTTGTTAGATTGTACTTGCTAAATAGCTATAATAATAATATATGAGAAAGATATTGTGAAGCTTCAGAGGAAGGGATTACTTTTGGCTGGTTGGGATGTGAATTAGGAGAGAATTATAAACATTAGATAGAAGACCTAACATTTGAAATCAGCCTTGAAGAGTCAGTATTGTTATATCAGCAAGAGATAACACAGATAAAAGGGAAAGTGCCCTTGACCTTATGAAAAGATTGCATTTCATCAGATGAGAAAGACAATGTATAGATACCATGTAATTCAGGGGAGGACAGCACTCTTGAGCCAAGACTCAAAAGAAACTTTGGGATTCTTTGAAGTGAAGCAAAGTGAATATGAGGAAGAAGTACATTCCAGACATGGGAGACAACCAGTGAAAAAGTTAAGAAATAGGGAATGGACTGTCATGTTTGTGAAACAGTGAGAATGCTAGCTTAGCTGGTTTATTGATCACACAAAGGAATGATGTACCATAGTAAGACAGGAATTGAGTGAGGAGGCGAAACAGTGCCTTTCTTTATTTTTAAATAATAACTTTTTATTTGCAAAATATACGTAAAGATAGTTTTCAGCATTCACCCTTGCAAAACCTTGTATTCCAAATTTTTCTCCCTCCTTTTCCCCTCTACATAGCAAGTAACCCGATGCATGCAATTCTTCTATACACATTTCCATATTTATGCTGCACAAGAAAAATCAGATCAAAAAGGGGGAAAAATGAAAGAGAAAATAAAAAGTAAGCAAGCAAACAACAAAAAAGGTGAAAACACTGTGTTGTGATCCACTTTCAGCCCCCACAGTCCTCTGGGTACGGATGGCTCTCTCCATCACAAGTCTGTTGGAATTGTATGCCTTTTTTTTTTTTTTTTTTAAACGGACAAAAGGGTGGTTCTAATAACAAATGCTGAAGTTCAGATGTTGGCCACAAAATTTTGATTTTATATTTACACTTGTTGAGTTTGAGGTGTCGGTGTACCATTCAGACAGAAATGGCCCACAAGACACAGGGGTTAGAGCTTTAAGACATCCACTGGAGGCTCAGATTAGGTGGTTCACCCACAGCCACATGGAGTTAGAGAGAGGTGAGACATAGAAAGGTACATGGGGAACAGCCTCTTAAAAGTGGTCCTCTGGCAGACTGTAGTGGGGCTAAGGGAAGGAAAAAGGGTGGTCAGAGCCCGGGTAGAATGAGGGAAGGGCAGCATTACAGAAACCAGAGGGCAAGATCAGCAGGGCCAAATGCTGGAGCCCGTTCAGGAAGAACAGCATCTTAGAAAAGGCCATTGTGGATCATTAAGGACAAAGGTTTGGTGACAGAAATGGTGAATTGTACTTTAATGCTTGCATAGCATGTGATCCTTTGTTAACATTAGGCTTTTAATGTTATTTCCTTTTTTACATGAGGCCATGTGGAAAGTTCTTTTCTGTTCTTAAACTTCAGATTAGGGGCAGGTGGGTGGTGCAGTGGATAGAGCACCAGCCCTGAAGTCAGGAGGACCTGAGTTCAAATCTAGTCTCAGACACTGAACACTTCCTAGCTGTGTGACCCTGAGCAAGTCACTTAACCCCAGTTGCCTTGGGGGCGGATTATTGGTTGGCTTAAAATTTGAGAAGTAGCAGAGTGTAGTATTCTAAAATAACTGTGGATATTATCTCTCCTGCCTCTTAAAAAAATATGTCCTTTAGATTCCTTTCTTTAAAGAATACTTAATTGTCTCCAAAGTTGTCTGTAAACACACTTATTCATTTATACTGTGGTCTTGCATTGGTGTCCAAGAAAAAAATTATAACTCTCCTTTGTTTTATAAACTTGTCTTCCAGAAACGGTTTTTTATTACTTTATCATTATTCTAATTCAAGTATTTCTATCTTAAAGAGAGGTGTTCAAAATGACCTAGCTTCTCATTCATCGTCCTCCAACATTTCTTTATCGGATGTTTGAAGTAATATTTATAAGACTCTTGGATGAGGAAAAAGGTCTCAGGGTTATCCATTTTATTTTGAGACTAACATTCTACTTCATGTAGTAGAACAATGGTTACTAGATTGGGGGAGGTACTAGTAGGTAATGTCTCTGGAGAACCATTCTCCTGAGCTCATTCCATCCTGCTCTTTAACTTTGGTCACTGGCTGCACAACAACAAAAGCACTTTCCTTCTGATGAATGTCCCCCCTTTCAGAAAATGAGGAGAGAGGGGCTTCATAACCAAATCCTTCAGCGGATGGGGACCTGGATATGAGATTTTTTCCCCCAGGTTTTGTTACTATTCATAACTCTAGGGTCTTGGATTGTGGGAGTTAGATTAAGAGAAAGGGAGAAAAGTCTAGAAAGGACTCGAGACTGAAGAAATATTTGTTTCTTTGTATTTTTAGTGGAACTAAAAAGTTTTTAATATGCTTCTACACTGAGAAAATTATCCATACCACCAGGTGGAGCGGGCATATCATTTTACCCTCAATTGTTAGAAAGGTCACTCTTTATTGATATTCAATGTTCTTTCCCTTCTATTATCTCCTGGTTTAGAGTTTTTCGCAAGGGGAAACTTTGATCTCAGTCTTAGAGATGCCTTGTCTTCTTTCTTCAGGTTACAAATACTGTACTCAGGATATCTTTTTAGTTTCATATTCTTTTGATATGATAATCATTCTCTCTTTCTGGCCATGTATATCCCTTATGATTTTCCATATTCACTTAAATATAAAAGGAAAAATATAAACATAATTTATTAAAAGTTGGTAATTTTGGAAAGGTATTTTCAGTTAATCTATGCAGAATAATTTTGTTATTCTGTTAACATTATATACATGTGCATATATGCATTTACATACATATATCATTTATAAGGTGTTTGCTGAGACATGTCAATAAATCCAGTTCTGCCAGCGCTTTTACATGAAACTAGTTCTTTACCTACATACCCAGGGTAGTCCAGCTCCATACATCTCGATCACAGCTCTTTGACATATTATTCCTGTTATGTTCTAATTTGGTTTTCTGGAGGTCTTGGAGGACAGCCTTCTTTTCAGTAATCATCACAAGAGTAGCCAGGAGTTTAGAGTCCAAATCCTTTATTATCTCTTTCAAAGTTTTGTCTCCTTTCGAGGCTTCAACTTTCCTTCCTCCTTCCTTCCTTCCTTCCTTCCTTCCTTCCTTTTCCTTCCTTCCTTCCTTCCTTCCTTCCTTCCTTCCTTCCTTCCTTCCTTCCTTCCTTCCTTCCTTCCTTCCTTCCTTCCTTCCTTCCTTCCTTCCTTCCTTCCTTCCTTCCTTCCTTCCTTCCTTCCTTCCTTCCTTCCTTCCTTCCTTCCTTCCTTCCTTCCTTCCTTCCTTCCTTCCTTCCTTCTCCTTCCTTCCTTCCTTCCTTCCTTCCTTCCTTCCTTCCTTCTCCTTCCTTCCTTCCTTCCTTCCTTCCTTCCTTCCTTCCTTCCTTCCTTCCTTCCTTCCTTCCTTCCTTCCTTCCTTCCTTCCTTCCTTCCTTCCTTCCTTCCTTCCTTCCTTCCTTCCTTCCTTCCTTCCTTCCTTCCTTCCTTCCTTCCTTCCTTCCTCCTTCCTTCCTTCCTTCCTTCCTTCCTTCCTTCCTTCCTTCCTTCCTTCCTTCCTTCCTTCCTTCCTTCCTTCCTTCCTTCCTTCCTTCCTTCCTTCCTCCTTCCTTCCTTCCTTCCTTCCTTCCTTCCTTCCTTCCTTCCTTCCTTCCTTCCTTCCTTCCTTCTTCCTTCCTTCCTTCCTTCCTTCTTCCTTCCTTCCTTCCTTCCTCTCCTTCCTTCCTTCCTTCCTTCCTTCCTTCCTTCCTTCCTTCTTCCTTCCTTCCTTCCTCCTTCCTTCCTTCCTTCCTTCCTTCTTCCTTCCTTCCTTCCTTCCTTCCTTCCTTCCTTCCTTCCTTCCTTCCTTCCTTCCTTCCTTCCTTCCTTCCTTCCTTCCTTCCTTCCTTCCTTCCTTCCTTCCTTCCTTCCTTCCTTCCTTCCTTCCTTCCTTCCTTCCTTCCTTCCTTCCTTCCTTCCTTCCTTCCTTCCTTCCTTCTTCCTTCCTTCCTTCCTTCCTTCCTTCCTTCCTTCCTTCCTTCCTTCCTTCCTTCCTTCCTTCCTTCCTTCCTTCCTTCCTTCCTTCCTTCCTTCCTTCCTTTCCAAATTATCCCTTCCCCTAGATGGCAGGTAGTTCAATAGATGTTAAATATGTTAAAATATATGTTATATCCAATATATATGTATACATATTTATACAGTTTTCTTGCTGTACAAGAAAAATCGAATCAAGGAAAAAAAAAACTGAGAAAGAAAACAAAATGCAAGCAAGCAACAACAAAGAGAGTGAGAATGCTGTGTTGTGTTCCACACTTTGTTCCCACGGTTCTCTCTCTGGATATAGATGGCTCTCTTCATCACTGAACAATTGGAACTGGTCTGAGTCATCTCATTGTTGAAGAGAGCTGCGTCCATCAGAATTGATCATCATATGGTATTGTTGTTGCCCTGTATAATGATCTCCTGGTTCTGCTCATTTCACTCAGTATCAGTTCATGTAAGTCTTTCTGAAATCATCCTGCTGATCTTTTCTTACAGAACAATAATATTCCATAACATTCACATACCGTAATTTATTCAGCCATTCTCCAACTGCATCCATTCAATTTCCAGTTTCTGGCCACTACAAAAAGGCTGCCACAAACATTTTTGCACATACAGGTCTCTTTCCCTTCTTTAAGATCTCTTTGGGATATAAGCCCAGTAGTAGCACTGCTGGATCAAAGGGTATGCACAGTTTGATAACTTTTTGAGCATAGTTTCAAATTGTTCTCCAGAATGGTTGGATCCATTCACAACTCCACCAACAATGTATCAACGCCCATGTTTTCCCACATCCCCGCCAATATTCGTCATTTTCTTTTCCTGTCATCTTAGCCAATCTGAGAGGTTTGTAGTGGTACTTCAGAGTTGTCTTAATTTGCATTTCTGTAATCAATAGTGATTTAGAGTCTTTTCATATGATTACATGTAGTTTTAATTTTATCTGAAAATTGTTCATATCTTTTGACAATTTATCAATTAGAGAATAGCTTGTATTCTTATAAATTTGAGTCAGTTCTCTATATAATTTAGAAATGAGGCCTTTATCAGAGCCTTTGAATGTAAAAATGTTTTCCCATTTTATTGCTTTCCTTCTAATCTTGGCTGCATTAGTTTTGTTTGTATAAAACCTTTCTAACTTAATATAATCAAAATTATCTATTTTGTGACCAGTAATGATCTCTAGTTCTTTTTTGGTTGCAAATTCCTTCTTCCTCCACAAGTCTGAGAGGTAACCTATCCTATGTTCTTCTAATTTGTTTATAATATCATTCTTTATGTCTAGATCATGAACTCATTTTGACCTTATCTTGGTGTATGGTGTTAGGTGTGGGTCAGTGCCTAGTTTCTGAAAGCTTATCTTCTTTTAAGGAAGATGACTGTAGAAAAAACTTTCATCTAGCTCTTTCATTTTGTCCTCTAGGATGTAGATTGACTTAACCCTTTGTGAGTACATAGCTGGAGGAAAAACAGATGTACACTCTTTTTAACAGGCCATTACTGAATAGACTTTGCCCACCATACTTTCTTTGCTCAGCCCTTTGTAGCCATTGGTGATTCTTAAAGCTAATCCTCACAACAATCTGCTATTCACGTTGGCTGTATGTGGGCTTTTTGGCGTGTCTTATTTATGGCTGAGTTCTTGCATTTTCTCATTATGTGAAGTTCATCTGCCTTGCTTGACATTTAGCATTTTGTTAGTGGGCCCTAATGAACACCAACTGCTCTGGCTAGTCATAATGATAATTACTAACGTTTATATATTACTTTCAGATTTGTAAAATAATTTGCAGGTATTACCTCACGGTTCTTAAGTAGCTCATTTTTTCTTTGCCTACCAAAAAGCACATTTTTCTCAAGCTTATGTGGTCTCCACCCTCTATCCTGTGGTAAAGAGAATTGGGGGGGAAACAACTCTGGCATCTTGGGTGGATTGCCTATGCAGGGGAACCTCACTTTGTTTCTTCTTCAGAAAGTTACAGTAATTATCTAGCACGAGAAGACACGGAGTTCCAACAGCCTTTACCAACAAAGGGAGTAGTCACTTTGATGCGATCATAGATTCATCAAAGTGTTTCAAAGTATTTTCATCTTACGCTCTTGAATGTAATATTTGGTCCTGCCAAGTGTGAGATCCTAACGAGTTGGCCTTAGGATTTATAGAAGGGCAGGGACGATTATTTAACGAGGCCCACTATTTTGGGTAATCACAACGCCAGCACCCTTCCCACATGTCCCCCATCTTTAGTTGATTGATCCAGCTACCATTCTGTGCTTCTCCTTCCTAAACTCCAGAAAGGCATCTGCCATATGCCTCCCTCTCCTGCCCTGGCCTCTGCCTCCCCAGCTGTTCGGAGCTCCCATCTCCAAAGTCACCATCATCAGTGCCCTTCCCTTTCTTCAGGTCCTGCTGGACCGTTTCCTCTGCTTAGGTCTGCTTGTTATGACTTCGGGCCCTTGTCACTGGTGGTCTTGCTGGTCCTGTTTGGCTGCTCTGTAGCCTTTAACAAAGATTTCTCCCATGGGCTCTTGCCTGCCCGACTTCTCTTTCTCACCCTCCATTGCTTAGATCTTCATCCAGTTCATGCCTGCTAATGGTGGGATCCCCCAAGGCTCTGTCCTGTCTCTCCCCCCTCCTTCGTTTCCCTTGGTCATCTCCTTAGCCTCCAGATTCAGGGAGAGCCTCGGCACAGATGAGTCTCCAATCTCTGCATTAACCCTCACCTCTCTCCAGTCTCCCATCACCCTCCGCTTCTCAGATGCCTTCCCAAGTATCCTCTCCTCTCCCAGATTTCTTTGTCCTCTCAAATTCATCTTCAACCCCTCCTCCTCTCTCACATCCTAAGTCACATTCATGACATTTCTTATAGTTGCTCTTTCCCCTGGCCCTGCCACTGGCCAGTTTCTGGCCCTCATCACCTCAGGCTGCCTCCAGCGCCTGGCTGCTGCTTGGATTACCTTGCCTCTAGCCCTTTCCCACTGCTGTCCTTTACTCAGCTGTCAAACGGACCTCCTTAAAGTGCAGTCTCCTTGTTTCTCCTTCTCCTGTCCTTCCCATTCAGTCCAGTGGCTTCCTCTTGACTCCAGGATCAAATATAAAGTCCTTTGTTTTATAGCCTGGTGTCTCTCTGCCTATAAAGCTTTCTCTCTGATTCCCACACATTCTGTGGTCTGGCAATACCGGCCTCCTGCCTGCGGCCCCCCTGCTTCCTTCAAATTCCAGCTAAAACCTCACCTTCTGCAAGAAGCCTTCCCCCATCTCTGAATGCCACTGGCTTTCCTCCCGGTTATCCTGTCAGTACCGTGGGTGTCCAGAGCTGTGTGCTCCCCAGGAGGAAGAGCTCCTGGGGAGCAGGCTTGTTTTTACCTTTCTTTGATCCTCGGGGCTTAGCATCATGCCAGGCCATGGAAAGGGCTCCTCAAGTGCCCTTGTGGACTTGACCACATTCTGTTTGGCAGATGTCCTGGCCCCTTTCAATCATATGAGGGCGGACCAAATTGTGGAGGGAAATAGCAAATCAACCACATGTGACGTTTTACTGATGATGCACTTTGTACAGTTGGAAAAAACTTAGAAGTTCTGCAAGAGGTGAAGGGAGGGAAAGAGCATGGGTAAACTCTGCTTGTTGGTGATTTTACTAAGTTGCTTTGTAGCCATCAAGAGAAAGTATTTTTCTGATAATACCACCTCCATGAATAACATACACACGTGCAATTGCAGTTCTTGCTGTTTTCAAAGAGAGGAGTGACTTTAAAGTGTTTAGAAAGTTGTGAAATGTTCACTTAATGCTGCTGCTCAAATCTATCTGTCCAAAAGGAGTCTTAACCTTTTTTGTCATGAACAACTTGGGCAATCTGGAGAAACCTATTGACCCCTTCTCAGAATCAAGTTAACAAACATTTTCCCCTTGTATTTTAGTACTCTGACCTTAGTTTTAGCCAAATGAAAATATAGGAGAAAAATATTAGTTATCTTGAAATGTCGATTTCTTCTAAGAGTTTTAAAATGCGTCCGGCTGCCGCCATGCACACTTGTAATGTAATACTGCCTTGGCCTTTTGTTCTGGGATTGGTTGGGTTCTTTTTCCCTATTCTTTTCATATTGTAGTAAAGGCTAGATCATTTTACACCACAGATTTCTAATTACGTGGTGTAGTGTGTTTTAAGTGACAGAGTGAAATTGAAATGCAATGTCTGTTATAACCACCTCGTTTGCTGAGATTCTCCTTCCCTCAACAAGCAAATAAACCATTTGAAACAACCAGCTAGAACCTAAAGAGAGTGGGGGAAACTCCCATACTTTCTGTTTTCTGTTTTGGGGAGGGGAAAAAACCAAGCATGTTAACTATTTTAGGTTTTATTTACATACCTCAAAAATATTGCCAGTATTCTAGTCTGACTCTTTATAAAGAATTTAAAATGTGCAGGTATAAGCATATGTATTGTCCACTTTGTTAAAGAATTCCATCTTTAGGGATACATTTGTTAAGACTGTGTTAGAAGCATATGAATAAAATTATCCCCTTCCTAATGATTTCACAATATGACATCAAGCTTAAAAATCCATAATCTAAATAGTTCTTCTCCTCTTTCCTGGCCCTGAGACCTAGGCCCATATACTGGATCCTTCCTCAATCCAGGCCCTTGCTCTTGGGAGTCTGTCATCCCCTGTCTGTGGATCTCCCTTCTTTATTTAGCCAAATTAAGCTCCTTAAGGTCAGGGACTGCCCTTTCTGTTTTCTGACTTCAGTTCTCCTCATTCATCATTATATCTGGTGTGAATTATTGTAGTAGTCCCTGGGGAGTCGTGGGCAGTCAGGGGCGGGCCTGCAGGTGGGAGGACTCGGCTTCCTGGGGTCAGTCTGGCCAAGTCCCTCAGCCTGGTCTGCCTTGGGGTGCTTGTCTGTAAAGTGGGCTGGAGTAGGACGTGGCCAAGCAGTCTGGTATCTCTGCCGAGAAAACTCCAAGGGGGTCAGGAAGAATCAGAAAAGCTCCAAAGGAGCAAGTCTTCAAGCCTCTCAAGTCATCCTTTCACACTTTTGTTCTCATTGTCCCTTTTAACTAGTTATTGAGGGTGTGTGCCAAGATTTTGTCTTTATTTGGGTTATATTTACTGATGTTTATCGTATCAGAAATAAAAACGATTTTGAATCTGTAGACCTTTGGAAGGATTTCAGAGAGCGATTCTCTGGGCCACTCTTGGAGAACTTCACTGCCAGAGTCATCTTCATCATTTTCATCCTTGATCATTTCACCTTCCTGCGCCAAGGTCCCGGGCCCCTACTTCCCCCCACGTACGCTCTCGTGTCTGTGCTCCCTGACTTTGGTCGCACCATCTCCCATCCGAAGGTGACTTCCCCCATTCCTGTCCCATCCCCCTCCCCCCCCCCCCCCCCCCCAGGATGCCTTTGTCCACTGAGCACAGAATCGGACACTGGGAAAACTGGAGTTCAGATTCTGCCTCAGATGCTTCCTAGCTGTGTGGGGACCCCGGCCCTTGTTCATTGGTTCTCAGCTTTTTGGACTGGATTGTGACCCTGTTTGGCCTTTTCCTGGTAAAGATGCTGGAGAGGTTGGCCATTTCCTTGCCAGGGCCTTTACAGGTGAGGAAACTGAGGCAGGCAGGGTTGAGGGACCTGCCGAGGGTCACACTGCTCATTCAGGAAGATGAGTCTTCCTGACTCCAGGGGAGGAACTCTGAAAAAATTGTATGTGCCAACGTTCCAAAAGTGGGAAGGGAGGGGGAAAGAAGGAAATGAGTAAAGTGCCTACTATGTGTCAGGCTCCGGGCAAAGTCCTTTGCAAAGCTTTCCTCCTTTGAGCCTTACAGTTCTGTGAGGCGCATAGTGGCGGAATTCCCATTTTACATGTGAGGGAACGGAGTCCCAGATTCAGTGGTTTGCCCGTCACAGGGCAGCAGATGGAGAGTCTAGAGGGCTACCCCGGGGCAGGAAGAGCCATTTTCTCTACTTCCCGTTAAGATGCTAAATGGCTGTGTGACGGTGGGCAGGGCTCCTAGCCGGAGATGGCCCGCGGCCGCACTTCCAGGCCTGGCCTGCGCCTGCTGAATTGGCTCACTTTACCCCTCAGTGGCCCAGTTAGATCAGGAGAGGAGAAAGCCAGAGATGGACTCAGTTGGGAGACGTTGGGGCAGAGGCAGATCGGGAAACGGGCGAGGCCCCGGCCCGGCGGGGGGCTCACAGGCCGCTGGCCCCCTGCCCGGGCTGGCCTGCTCCTGGTTGTTTCAGACCCAGAGGCAGAGCCCAGGTGTGTTTGCAGGGAGAAAGGGAAGCGGCGGCCGGGGCAGCCCCGCCTGTCCGGGGCACGGACTTCATTTTCTAACCCAAAGGGGAAAACGGCGGAGTCTGAGCCGGAGTGGGTCCGAGTGAAGGGGCCTGAGCCTGCCCGAGGCTGCAGCTTTCAGGGGAGGGGGGAGGGTTAATGTCCCAGCTGCTGCAGGGGCCGCTTTTGCAGGTGCTTCCCCACGTGCCTGCTCACGCCTTGCTTCTGCCTTTGCTATGTCTGGGGCTGTGTCTCAACGCACCTTGCCTTAGGCGGAGAGGGCTGCCTTTCCCCGGGGCTCAGGCAGCTCGGCCCCCGCAGTGGGGTCCGCCATCCGTGCACGCTTGCTCGCCTCTCCCGATTTCTTTTGAGAGAAGATGGGGGGTCGCTGGGATCCAAAGCCGCCCCTCCCTCCTGCTGCCCGCCTCTCCCGGGCTTCCTTGTGGGCTCTCTGCGGAAACTCGAGCGTCCCCGGGAGCAGCAGCCGCACGGGCAAGAGCCGTGGCCTCCCACCAGGCCCCGGGACGGTTCTGATCTCCCACTTCTGTCCAGCTCTAACTGGGCTTTTTACACCAGATGATTGTTGTCCCGTGAGGTTCACTCTTCCTCTCATTTATCGTGTTCCAGTTTTGAGTGACTTTTTCAGGAATGTTTTCAGGAATAATCTGTTATTTTCTTAGATTATGACTGGGGTCCGATCGGGACATTTTGGCGACCTTTCCGTTGTGGAAGCCCGGAGGGAACCTAGTTTCGGAAGAACGTAGAATTGGCCTAGGGCTGGTCAGGCTGAGACTTAAAGAATTCTCTGTCCGGGCCCTACACAGAGCAAGCGAAAGGTCATCCTCTGTGCCATCATCCATCACCCCGGGTGTGACTTGTTCTTGACGTGGAGTCAAGGTGTCTGCGCAGTGGGGACTGAACGATTGGTCACCAGCCCAGCTTACTTTTTAAAGACAAATCTTAGCGATACTTTTTGCTTTTAAATCAGCCATCCTTAGGCAGAGGCTGCAGTCCTAATTCTCCGCTCTGGATTTGTACCCTTCTTTGTAACAGACAAGCAGTTAGGCAGAAAGAATCCGTAGAACCCGCACGTGCGGGGGCTTTGCTACATTCTGTCCTTAGAGACTCCGCTGCTTCGCCAACAAGTGTCACCGTCCTCCTCCTCCTGCTCCTGCTCCTCCTCCTCCTCCTCCTCCTCTGGTGAGAAACAAGCTTCTCTGTATTCCAAAGGAGGATTACTCTAAAGGAAACAGTACATGGTGGAAGTCTCCTAGACATTGTACCCTGGGTCAGGGAAGGCAAAAGTCTTTTTCCATTATTGGGAAGATCAAATAATAAAAGCAATTGTTAATTTAAAAGCTTTATCTTACTCTACCGCTCATTATAAAACAATCACACCCTTTCATGCCTCAGTGATTTAAGAGCTCCATTGGTCTCTTTCCATTGATAGAATATTCATCTCCCTCTTTGCCTTTGGAGAGGATGTTTATGAGTTGCTGTGGCTGTAGCCGCCTCTGGAGAAAAGCTGCCTTAAACTTTGGATGTTTCTTTTACAGCGCGCGCGCGTATTTATGGGCCTGTACTTAGACTTCGGCAGCTTAATAGCACCTCCCAGAGCCTCTGTACTCTGTCTTTGCTTTGTGGCGCTCAGTGAATCATGTCTGTATGTGGTGTAAATTAGTCTCCTGGCTTTGTCATTTTATTGTTAACAAGACCAACAGGTTATTAAAAAGAATGGTCATTTGGCCACCTCTTTTAGACCAGTGTTGGCTTTTCTCCGTCGCGATTCTTTCCAGCTTTTTGAAATCATGCCAGATATCATTACTTACGATGCAGTAATAAATAGTCCCTTATGTTCACAGATAATGAAACGGTCAGTTTCCCAGTTGATGTGTTTCCCGTGAGTTTTCAAGTTTTTGCTACAAAAAGAATTGTTCTAAATACTTTTGTAGTATGGATCCTTTTTCTCTTTCTTTGGTCTCTTTAGTGTATTGGCCTAATGGGATGTACAGTTTAGAGACTTTGAGCACAGCTCTGAAGTACTTTGCAGAATGGAGGCCATCAGTGCATTAATGCCTTATTTTCCCTCAGTCTCTTCCTGTGTCCGTTCTCTCTCTCTCTCTCTCTGTTAATTTTGTCATTCTTGTGGATGGGGGAGTAGAATTGTTTAATTTGCATTCTCTAGTTTTTTGTGAGCTGGAACAGTTTTTCTCATGACTGTTGCAAAGACTTTGTTTCCCTTCTAATTTAGCTGCATTAGATGTTAGTGTGGCAGCCAGGTGGCGCCGTAGCGCGTAGATTGCCAGGCCTGCTGTCAGGACCACTTTTTCCTGAGTTCAGATGGGGCCTCGGACACTCAGTAGCTGAGGGACCCTGGGCAAGTCACTTCCCCTGCTTGTCTCACTTTCCTCGAACCCTCCGGATCTCTGCCAAGGAACGACTGAACAACACGCTGATGCAAACAACCCCTTTTTATGTGAGCAGAATGCCGGGTTCAGAATCGCCACCATGAATCTTCCTTTCTCCGGAGCTGGGGAAGTCGTGTTGTTCCTCATTTACGAGGGAGCCTTGTGTCTCCAGGAACACCATTTCCTTGGTGTGGGCTGTGAGATGTTGAGCGTGTGCCTCGTTTTTGCCCACTGGGTTTGGGGGTTTATCTCTAAACTGTTTCTGCATGTGTTTTGTTCCGGATCTGTTCCACTGATCAGCCAGTCTTATTTTTAAACCCGTATTAAAGCATTTAGATGAATTGTACTTTGTAGGGCAGATTAAGGCTGGGACGTTAGGCCTCCTCCGTTCTCCTTTAAAATGTCTTCTTCCCTCGAGATTTTTGACTTCTTGTGCCTTCAAATGAATTTCACGATTCCTTCTTATAGCCCTAGAGAGTAATGTTTTGCTATTTTGATTGACATAGAACTTAACGTGTACTGCGTCAGTACTAATGTACCAATATGAAATTAATTGATAGTATTACTATTTTTGTTAGGTTGTTCTGCCTGCCCATAATCAATGACTATTTCTGTAGGTGTTTAGAGCATTTCTCCAGGTCAGGCCTGTATTTGTATGAAAGGTATTTTGTATTCATGTGGTGTTTGCAGACATATCTTGGTAGACAGGCTCAAGTATTTTATATGTTCTGTAATTATTTTAAATGAAATTTCTTTAGAATTCTGATTACTTTGTGAAATTATTTTATATCCTTTGATTATATCCTGTTACCTTGATATTGTTCCAAATCCTATTTGGGTGACTCGCTATGATTTTTTAAATAAGTCATTATTATCTTCAAAAACCAAAGAATTGGGGCAGCTAGGGGGCGCAGTGGGTAGAGCGCCAGCCCTGAATTCAGGAGGACCCGAGTTCAAATGTGGTCTCAGACACTTAACCCTTCCTGGCTGTGTGACCCTGAGCAAGTCACTTAACCCCAGCCTCAGGGAAAAAAACCCAAAGAATTTTGTCTCACTTTGCCCTGTATCAAATATTAGTGGTATGAGAATGAACATTTTTTGGCATTATTCTGCTTTAACTAGAAAAATGTCTTGTTTCTTATTTATAAAACTTGCTTTTTGTGTTAGATAAATATCATGCATCATTTTTAAAAAAATCTGTTTATTCTGGGTTCTTAGTTCTTTCTCCTATTGTTGTTTTTGAACAGGAGTGTTGTATTTTGTCAGCTTTTATTGCATCTATTGGTTATTAACAGTTTTGTTATTGTAAAAAAATACAATTTATTGTATTGCTTTCCTGATATTGAGCCGATCATACTTTACAACCTAATCATATTATGTAATCTTTGTGATAATTATTTTATTCACTTTGCTAATTATTTTAAAATTTTGCATTCATATTCATTAGAGGTGTTGATTTATAGTTTCATTTCTCAGATTTTGACTCATGATTTAGGCTATATTTATGTCATAGAAAGAATTTGGTTGGATTCCTTTTGATATTGCAAACAGTTTGTGTAATGTAAGAATTAGTTTTTGTTTTTGTTTTTGTTTTTTCTTTTTTGAATGTTTGAAGAGAATTCCTTTGTAAATGCAACTCACCCCCTGTGGTTGGAATTTATTTTGCTTATGTAGTAACTAATTGGTTTCTGATTCTGTCTTCTTCTTATTTCCCCCATTCCCTTTCCCTTCTCCTTCCTGGTAAGTGAAATGTAGTTTCATCCCCCTCCCCAGCTGTGCGTGTGAGTGTTCTTTTCTTATTTTACCTGTTCAAATGAAAGTGAGATGCAAGAGTCTCCAGCTTTTCAAATCCTTCCTTCTTATTTCTATAGTTTTTCCTTCTACTCAGTTATATGAGATAATTTTCCTTTGCCTTCTAGTTCATTCTCCCCAATCCCCTAGTGTCTTTCTTTTTACCTTCCATTTTCTTTAAGATCATTTAAAAGGATAACAAAACTAGTTCTGGGATCTCAATTTTATTTGACTCCTATGACTATGGGGATATTAGGTAGTTTGCTATATGGAATGTCAGAGTGTTTCAATTCAAAAACAGTAGAATTGATCTTCAATTATCTTTAGTATAATTAGTCAACTTTCATAGGTGTAACATTCTTAGAAAATAGTGTGAAAATCAAAAAGGTGAATGTTAATATATTGAAGTTTAGGTTCTTGCATCCTTAAAAAACTAATCTTTCACTCGAAGTTGCTGAAAACTGCACAGAATTCTTTATGACAAAACATTAATTCTGATATGAACTTTTCTTAACACAGTAACCATGAAGTAATTATAAAATGCAGTTCACAAAATAAAATTGGTAACATGCAAAACATTTTTTTCTCATGTGGCAATTTCCCTAGAATTCTGTGATTTTTTTTTTTTTTACTAGCATTTCAAAAACAAATTTCAGACAATATTAACTTTTCATAATACAAAATCCACAGTACCATAAATACTATGCAGCAAAACAAGTTCTTAAAACTAAAACACTTTTTACCTGAATGTTAGGTTTCTACTATGTCAAGATGGCAACTTGGCGATATTGGACTCTATACTATGCAGCTGTAGACCTCTCTTTCTTAGCTGTCCCCTGGAAAGTAAGGGATTTTAGTTGGTGCTTTGTAAAATGCCACAATTGGCAAGGTCTGTTCCTCTCCAATATTTTGTCCTTCACAGAAGGCATTAGAAATTGGGAAGGACACACCAGCTTGAAGTAATGTGTCAGCAGCATCTTCTTGATGAGTCCTTGAGATGAGTAAAGGTCTTGGAGGATGGGAGCATAACAGAGGCCACAGTCCAGGACGGGATCTGTAGCCTCTGGAGCAGCAGCCTCAGTTTCTCTATCCAGCTGGTCAGAGAAAGTCGATGGAGGTCATAGGCGGGCATGAAGTTTATCTGACCCCTTTATTTCCTCACCAAGATTCTCCCCTGACCTGACCCACTTGGAGAACACAAAACTCAAGTGTTAAAGGGAAATAGTGAAATATGCAACAAATGCATGGGCAGCTTTTTACATCTATAGGGTGAACAAGAGCAGTGAAGCCTCTGGTAGGATACTAGCCATTCCACACACTCGTGTGTGCCATTCCTCTCAGTTTTTCTCTACTGTGCACAGCTGCAAATGTGTGGTTGTCCCCCCTGAAGGGAAAATGAGATTACTGATTAAATCTTGTGAAATGCTTGGAGTTTGTTGATGCTGATAGATGCTTTTACTTTGCCTCCTCTCTATTACCTTACTGGGTTTTCCTCTTAATCTTGTGAATCTTTTACTTCTTTTCAAGACTGACGTGTACAGATGTTAGTAATTAAACAGTTGTTAGTGTAGCTTAGTTTTGAGAATCCTGTATTCACCCCAACTTGAAATAGTCTTGGATAAGTTTCTGACATTATCATCACAGTTGGCAACTATAATATTAAAAATATCCTCTCTTCATTTGGTTGACCTATAATTCCATGTGTCAAACCTGCATTACTTATATTAATGGGAAATTAGTGAAAAAGAATGGCAATTTTTGCTTCCTTCACTTAAAACAAACCAATAGATAGAGCCCATAAAAAGCTTAATCAGAGAAAAGGGCAATTTCATAGCTTTAAAGTGAATGGGAATCTTGTTTTTCTGAAAATCTTTTATGTCTCATTAGAATACTCACAATTACTTTGGTTTCTTCACAGTAATTAACAATTATATTTTATTTTATCTTAATATTTATTGCAGCTTTGGGGAAAGTTTTATATTATTTTTTCTGACAGGGACTTTTATGAAACACTAACTGTGACAGTCCTTAAAAGTTTATTTTTGAGTTTGTAGTATTGGCTACAATATTTCCCCCTTCTTTTTTCAGTGAGAACAGTTTCCCTTCATTCAACATCATGGGACTGACTCTTCATGCTACATCGGCCTTATATGAAACATTAATCCTTGAGTTTTAGAGTGGTTATGTTCAGTTTTTCAGTACCTTGATTTATTGAGACCTAGAGAAAATGGAATTATTCTAAGGTGAAATAACTGAATTAGAAATAGAAATCAAATATCTTAATTTCTTGTTTGCTCTTTAAATCTTCCCAGGCTTAGAAAAATACTCTACACCTTTGACTGAATGCCTTCTCAATTTTGTCTACACAAGGCTCTTGAATTGAGTATTTTCAGGAGCCATTTTTTTGCGGGTGAACCATTCTACATACTCAGCATTTTTTTCACTGGTCCTGGCCTGTAATGAGTCTGTTAGGAGATTCCTCTTCTATGGGCACAGCTACAAGTGCCGAGTGCATGTTTGTAGTGTCCTATGTCACTTCTGGATATAAACAGATTGGGCAGGAAATGTGGAAAAACACCAAGAAAATAAATCAGAGAAGACAAGAACAAGTGCAGTCAAGGCCATTTGTTATCCCCATATGGATCTCCCATCCTGGTGACTTATTTACCACCACCCAGTACAACTTATTTTGAGCTCTTTGCCCATTTTTTTCCCATGAATGTTTTCAGCTAGTGCTGGTTGAATGCCCTGAATTTGGAGCCAGAGTTACTGAATTGGATTTCCAGCTCTTCCCTTAACTTTCTCTGTGAATTTGGACAAGTCACTTTAAATCTTTCAGAGCCTCATTTTTCTCCTTTGTAAAATGAGCTATTTGGATTAGATGATCTGTACCACTCCTTCCAGCTGTATGACCTTTGTTGTAGAAAAGCTTCTTGATGGGTTGGCTTCCAAGGTTTCCAGTGTCCCTTTCAACTCTCATTCTATCTTTCTCAGGCACATATGGTGTACTTCTAAATTTGGTGTTTCAAAAAATCAGTGATTCTTTCATCACACTCATGAAGTTATATGTTGTCCCTGTCATTCATCTCTACCCACTCTTTCAATCCATTTATTCAAGTTTCTAACATAATTTCAATTGAGTTATAGTGATTCCTCAATTTTTGTGTTTTAGACCTAATATGTTTTCATGATTTGATCTCATTAAAAAAAAAACCAACTTGTTAATTAAAAAAACAACTTGTGTTCTTTGACATATTCATGATGTCATTAGTTTGTTAGGTTAATTCCCTCCTCTGGTTCAGATAAGGACCCACATGTGCCTCCTTATTTAATGCCATTCTTGCCACAGTTAGTGATGTGTGAAGGTAATGGAACATGAGCATGTGCAAGAATTTGTGAGGGCAAGATGTCCTTATTTTCAAAAAAGGTGGGGGGCAGGGTAAATTTTAAAACATGAAATAGGATTTCATTTCAGGGCACAATTCTGCAATAAAAAAAAAAAAGGGTTATTCGCAAACATGGCTTCGTTTATAAATGTTGGCTGGTTACCTTCCTAAAAGAGCTCCTGGAAACTTCCCATGTCCCATATTATCGGGGATAATGAAATGTTCCTTTTAAAACAGAAGAGTTTCAGCCTACAAAGAAGGAAAATTGATTGATGACCTGTGTTTGGAGTTTAAGTGTAAAAAAAGGTCCACTGAGGAGGAAAGAGTAAAGGAATATCACTAAACACTTTAAGAATTAAGAAACTAAGAGTTTTCTCTTAAATTAAAGAATTTAAGAGTTAATAAACTAGTTTAAGTCACGTTCTGGAAAGGGAAGGAGCTGACACTGGAGGAGGAGGCATTGCCTGCCATTGGAGAATGATAAAGATCCCTACCTGGATCATCCACTGAGGCTGAAGAGCAAGAAGAGGAAAGGAGGGGGACTCCAAACGGGAGGAGATTTATCGACAATCACATTAGTTTGGGTGCCAGAGTTTTGCAGATTCACTTTATTCCCTTACTGCTTTGGACTATGCTCTGACACAGTGTGAATGGTTATCTTTGGTTACCTTGCATCCTAATGTTTCACAGCTGAGTCTTAACGCTAAGCCAATATTGTCCTTGACTTTCATCTGCTCTACTTGGTGAGAAGGTTTTCAAACTGAGGCAATTTTTGAGCATTTTTGAGCTCTTTGGCCTTCTGTAATAGTGAGGTTTTTTGCTTATATCCTTTAAATTACTCTGAGAATGGTAATAATCAGAGTCAGTGACTTTATATATATATATATATATATATATATATATATTTTTTTTTTTTTTTTTTTTTTTTTTTAATATATATATATTTCTTATTTTTCAATGTCAACACTTATTTAAATAGGTCAGGTTAGAGCTTTTGTAATTACACAGTGTTGTCTTTTTAGCTCCATCCTAACTTGATGTTAATTTTGACCTTTGCTTTAACCAGTTGATATTCTGACTGTACCGATGGCTGATTCTAAAATTACTCCCGGGTCAGAAGCCAGTTGTTTCCCCTTAAGATAGAATCAGCTGTAGTTTGTAAATGATTCTGTGCTCAGCCCCTTACTCTTGTCTTTAAAAAAATATTCATGGTGGGCAGCCAGGGGCCTTCTGAAAAATCTGAGCTCTTAGGCCCTCTTCATTTCTCAGTTCTAAACTCTATTTGCCAATATAGCTTTTCTAGTCCCCCCCATGTCCATCTTTGTATTGAAGACTGCTAAGTACTGAGATATATGTTGACTAGGAGTATATGCTTAATTTTTTCATAGAATTTATCATACTAATTTTGGATGGCGGATGGGAATGAATATTTACATAGCACTTACTATGAACCTGGCGCTTTTAATATTTGATCCCCACAACAACTCTGGGAAGTAGGAGCTGTTTTGAGCCCATTTTACAGATGAGAAAATGGAGGCAGACAGGTTCAGCGCCTTGCCCAGGATCACAGAGCCAGGGAGTGTCTGAGGTGAGATTTGAATTGGGGTCTTCCTGATTCCTGCCTGGCGTACGGCGCCACATGGGGCCGGAGCAGATGTTGCTGTGCTCAGGGTTTGACTTGCCTGTGCTTATTAGGGTCACAGCCAGAGTTCCCTGAGCCGGGGTTTCTCGCTGCCTTTGGGCTCATTATGAAACCTGCTCCTTTACTGGGTCATCTGGTGAGCCGTGCTACTTCGCTGCAACTTCTTTATTTCTTTAGTGTGCATTGAAATTGAGAATGTTAATGTGTCTGTGGCTCCGTTTTTCCAGCCGTGTGCGAGCTTGCTAGTTACTGAGCAGGCATCTCACACATAGAGGACGAGTCCTGAAGCTAACTTTTCCAGAGGCTGTGAAGTGGGTGAGACCGAGTCCCTCTGCTCCTTTACTTCCCCCACAGACAGCCATGGCCGTGCCTGCAGAAAGGCTTTCGGTCTTGGGCCGCTGCGGGCGATTTTGTTGTTGTTGTTGTTGTTGTTCCATGAGACCCTGTAGCCAAAGGGTCCGGACTGAGCAGGTGCCGGCCGTTACCCTTCCTTCCTGGGCAGGGCCAGTCCCTCGGGGGCAAGTACAGTCACTCTTATCGGACCATCCCAGGAGCTTCCACAGGCTGACATAGGCGCCCATGGCTACTGAGGCCCACACCCATCAGCTTGTAAGACCAGACTTTGAAATTTTCCGTATGGACATTCACATCTCAGGACTTGGCAAATGGTACAAATTAGGGCTTCTTGTTTTGTCGATTGTTTAAACCTAAGACTTTGCTGAAGAAAGTGTTAATGTTGAAGATTAGTCCCCTTCACCCCGCTGAGCCGCTTGTTAAACATTTACAAGCATATTCCCTGTTTAAGACCCATGCCACATGGGGGCATAACAATAGGGGGTTGTCTCCTGGGCTCTTAGAGTCACGTTTGAGAGCCTGCACTCCTTTGGACTCATCGCCGATCCCCTTTCTTTAGTTGTGTGTCCTGTGGCCTCTCGCCATTACTCTGTGGGTGGTCCGTTTCTCCCCACTGGGAGCACGTCCTTCCAGACCCTTTCTCCTTCAGGCCCTGCAGACATTAATCCATTCTGCTTTGGGACTTTTGCCCTGGGAATGGGGCTGTTTTCATCTGCGCGTGCTTTAGGGCATCATGAAGGAAATCTCCTTTAGTGTCCCTAGAATGCTGTAAGCTAACGTGTCAGCGGTCATGTTTTCCATCCCACGGACAGACTGCTGGGAGGTCCTGCTGGAGGTGTAGAGAATCCTCCCTCATCTTCACAGGATGAAGCTTCTCATCATCAGCACTATTATCAGTACAACCGTTTTTGGAATGTATTTTTTTCAATGTGCAATGATAATTTTTTTCTGAAATGCTCCTTGCTGGTGAGGGAGCAGTTAACGCCTTCGTGCATCTTGCTTAAGTGAAAGATTGCCACCCTGACATCTTTTGCTGGCTTATCAGAACAATTATCTAGTCATCAGCCACTACCCTTCCTTTAATGGCAGCCCTCAGAGAGCAAAATGTGCCAGGGGGGGTTGAGTGAACTTTGTCTGCAACTTCTGCTCCTTTTACTCTGCTCATCCTTCCGGCATTAAGGGAGAAAATGTGGGTGGTCGCGTGTGTGGAACTGCTGGTGAAATTTTAGATGAGGTATTTTTGATCATAAAGCTGATCCTGGATTTGAAACCTGCTCTCCCCATCTTCTTCCATCAGGCGGGAAGTCCGGGGGCCGCTCAGGCTCTCCGAGGGGCCATTGGATTGATGTTGACTTGTGCAGACCAATCGCTTAGCCCCTAGTGTAGCTCAGAATTCCCTCAGCCTCGGCCTCCCTTGTAGTGGGACATAGGCACCCACCACTGTGACTGGCTTCATTTTGCATTAAAAAAAAAAAAGATCTTATATTCCATGGGGTGACCCCGTGTGGTCAGGTCCCCTCTTTCAGCCTCAGTTTCCTCATATGTACAGTGAGGAAAATAGTCCTTTCCTCTCAGAGTTTTTGTGAGGCTTGAATGAAATAATGTGAAGTGCTTTGCAAACATGAAAATGCTATATAAATGCTAATTATTGTTAAAGTGTGTATTATGTTAATGGAATGGAATATATTGAGGCCATGGGAAATGATAAATCCAAAGAATTCTGTGAAATTTGAAAAAGCTTGTCATTTTATTTATTTATTTTTATTCTGAACTTTAAAAACCAAAATATATAGCATTGCAGGGTTTGCAAAGCATTCAGCTGAGTTCTGAGCAGAAGATGAAATGTTTTCCCAAGATTCTAAAGATGTTTTAAGATAAACGAGGCAGGTAGAACACTATGCCTCCGTCCTGTATGACAGTTTCCAGAATGTACATGGATTGCTTTTTCTGCTTCATACTTAGTAAACATAATTCCCCCCCAGGAAATAGAAGGTAAGGCTCTTTAAAATCACTGAGCAGAGAACAAGCGCTTCTCACTTTGGCCTTGTAGGAGCCACATATTATGTTATCAGTGGCTTGCTCCTGTGTCAGCGTGTCTGCCTTGCAGGTTAGCTGCTTTTGGCAGAGGAAACGAAACCTCGTCAGTTATTGTAGGATTTATAGTAGACCCACTGTTGCAGGAAGTGGTGAAAAGTTGATTGATGGTCTGAGGCAAAACTCGCAAGTAAGAAACAGGATGCATGCTTTCTATTTTTACCCAATTTTCTTTTCCTACATTTCTTTGCTCCACTTGCACTATGGTTTGGCTGTTTATCAATAAATCTGTGGTCCAGTTTTCTTGTAAACTCTGCACCAAATTTAAAACAATGGCAATAAATAGATATCAGCACAGCTATGTCAAGGGTGTGCTGCAAAAGTTAAATTCACATGCTTTGTGGTGGCTGGGTTTTTTTGAGCTCTCACAGAGTATGATGGGGGGCTGTGTTTTCAAACCCTAGAAACAATGATACCTCAGATATAGCCATAAACCCATTGACGTCTCATTGTGGCGGAAGTAAGTGCCTGCTGTGAGAAAAACACAGCATTAGTCAAGGGGAACACAAGGTAGTAGTGCTGGCTTCATGGAGCATGTGCACTTGAAGTGGGGATGACCTGTTAGCTGTGCATGACCCTGTATGGTCAGGTCCCCACTTTCAGCCTCAGTTTCCTCATATGTACAGTGAAGATAATAGTCCCTTTCTTATCAGGACTTTTGTGAGGGTTGAATGAAATAATGTGAAGTGCTTTGCAAACGTTAAAATGCCATATATAAGTGCTAGTTATTGTTAAACAACATGTTTATTATGTTAATGGAATGGAATATATTGACCCCATAGGAAATGATGAATATGAAAAATTCAGTGAACCTTTATTTATTTTTTATTCTGAACTTTAAACACCAAAAATTGAGCATTTTCATATGCAAAGACAAACCTAAGTATTATATATGAGAAAGAATCTACCATTTTAAACAAGTGTATATTAAATCCCTCTCATTTTCAAAACTCTTGCTTGTCTGTGCTTCCTTCTAAGTTCATTAAAAACGAAATTCATTTCAATGACCTTTTGGGGGTTATCACTATTACTAGTCCTTTTTCTCCTACCCCTTTATACCCCTTTATAATTTTTTATTACCCCTTTATTATTTTTGAGACCTTTTGTAATGAGCGTAGTCAAGCAAAATAAATCCAGAGTGACAGTGTCCCTGCACTACTTCTCTGTCAGAAGATGGATGACATGTTTCATGATAGGTCTTCTGGAAAATAGTTGATTATTGCATTGGTTGGGAGTAAGTCTTTCAGGGTTATTTTTCTTTACTGTTTTGTCGTTTTTTAATAAATAGTTCTCAGTTCATAGTATTTAAGATTCTCTGAAATCATCTTTCATCATTTCTTATGGTACATTAATATTCAGTTAGATCATATGATCTTCCTGTCAGGATTAGGAACTTTGTTTTGTTTGTAGCCCTCAATCCCTTGGGTAATATCCTTCCTCTTAACTGGACTCCTTCACCCGTCTCCTCATCCCACTAGTTCCCATTTAAATTTGATGTACATGTCAATATGAGACAAGGTTCATCTGACCCTAGTTCCACCCATTGTTGTCTTCATGGGCCCCCAATTATAAGAAATAACAAGTCCCACCCTCTTCCTCCTTTCTACATTGGTATATTCCTTTTGCTTGCCTTCCTCTTCGCTCTTCTAGAGTCCCTGAACAGAACCTGTCCCCTTACCCTCAACTTCCTGTTTTTCTTGTTTAACTCCCTTAATACCCTAGAAGGAGATTAAGTTTCTGAAAGGCCACTTACTTTTTCTCCTCCTATTGGAACTTAACACAAAGCACCCTGAAGTTCCTTCCAGGTGCTCAGATGAAGTTACTTTTCTAGATTTTTCAGGACTTTTGTATTTGCATTTCAGAATTCCCATCCTGCCTTGGGCTTTTCATCAAAAATGCTGAAAAACCCTCAGTTCAATGAAAGCTTCATTTTTTTCCCCTGTGACATGAACCCAGTCATTCTGGATTGCAGGATGGTGGAGCTTTTGCCTTTTGGAATACTCTATTCTAGGATCTGTTGGCTATAGCACCAGTCTTAGGTGATCTTGACAATTACTCTCTTGTATTTGAAGTATTTCTTTAGATACTTGTGGTTACTTTTTTGGGTTTTGGCTGTGACATTTCCTTGACTTTTCTTTTTGGGGTTTTGTGGATTTGTTTGTGGAAGTATTTTATGGATTCTTTCAATTTTTACAATGCCCTTTGTCTGAATAAATCTGGACTATTTTCATAGATTTCTCATAAGTGTGGATTTTTTAAAAATGATGATTGTTTTTCAATTTTCCTTGACCTATATTCCATGCCACTTGTTTTTAATATCAACTGCTTTATATTTTCCTCCATTCTTTACACTGTTTTTTTTCTAATATTTCTTATCACATGGAATCATTAAACTGGATCTATTAATTCTGTTTCTAATTCCTGTTCAGTTAGATTATATGATTCGAAGTTGTTGTTCTCTCTCTCCCTCTTCATTTCTTATAATCTTTATAGAAATAATCCATTTTTTTCCTTTGAGTTTTCAGTCATTGCAGAATGATTTAGCTCTTCTTTGAATGGTATCTCTAGATCGCCAGTAATTTCTTATCTGATTTTATATTCATCTCTTCAGCTCGAGTTCCTTATTGGTATCTTGTGCTAGGGTCAGACTCCACCTCCTCGTGTGCCCTTGGATGGCCTGGCCATCTTACTTAGTCTCCCTCTGGGTCACCCGGCTCCTTCACTGCCTTACGCCTCAGCTTGGGTCTCATGGAGTCTTTACTTGTGAATGTTTATTTCTTCAGGACCGTCTCGGGCCTCTCAGAGCAGAGTTCTGGGGATATCAAAGCCTGTGGGCTCGGGAGGTGATCCGGGGCGAGCTGTCCGCTTCCCACAGGTTTCAGCGTTCCCTCTGCAGGATTTTTTTTCAGGAGAGTTCTCTCCTTTTGCTGCTTCCAGACAGAGCCTGCTCTCACTGGGAGACTGCCAGGCTTGTGGCCTGGCCTGGCATTGGGTTTGCTAATGGCCCTATTTCCTGTTGCCCACGGAGGGTTCTCATTGTCCAGGGTCATTTTGGTGTGAAGGACCATAGTGTCTCAGTGGATGTTAATTGCTAGTTTGGGCTGTAATAGATATCTGGAAGACAGGTGATTTGCCTCTTCTTTTTGCAGCCTGTGAAGTCCTTCATGACTTCTTAGATGCTCTGATGCTACAGACTCCCCTTTGTCCTGATCCTCTTCCCATGGTCCCCTTTGGGTGCTCTTCTTCTACCTGGCTGTCCTGTCCTTGGTCTCTTTTCTAAGTTATCATCCTTGTGCTGCCCATCCCACCATGAGGCTCCAGCATCTCCCTGCTGTTCCTTGGTGATCTCCTTCTCATATGTTCTGGCTTGTGTCTCTGCCTCCAACTCTTATCTCCTTCAAAGTCAGTATGTTCAACTCATTTTGTTTTGTTCTTAAACCCACCCTCTATCAAAGTTATCCCTTTTCTATAGGAGGCACTATGGTCTTTCCAGGTAGCTGGGATTACAATTTCTTGTGCTCAGTTCTGTCTGTATATCTGTCTGTCTGTCTCTGTCTCTCTTATTTCTATCTGTTTCTCTTTCTTCCCATCCCTATATCCAGTGAGTTAGCACTTAGTTTTGTTGATCCAGATCCACAAGACCTTAGTCTCCTAATCAGTCTTTGTCCTAAACTATTCTCCACCCAGCTGACAAATGGATGTTCAGATACAGATCCTACAGATCCCTCTCTCCACTCAAATATCTTGATTCCTTGTTGCCTTTACAGTAAAATACAGATTCTTTAGCCAAGCCTTTTGGTCCATTCCTAACATAATTCCCGGGTACCTTTGCAGAATTATTCCATATTCTTCCCCTTCATTTTTTCTTCAGCTAATTCGTTTCACCTCCTCCCTCATGGTCTTTGTAATAGTGTTGAATATGTTGTGGACAGACAGACATACGATGATACTGCTAATGGGACCTTCAGTCTTTTCTTGCAGAGGTGGGGAGTGATGGATGTGGATGGTTACATAACCTTGGTTAACCTGATATGGTCATTTTTCTTTAACTACTTTTCCCTCCTTCCCCCCCCCCCCCCCCTTCTTGTGTAAAGGATGGCTTTCTGATTAGGAAAGGGGAGAATGATATATTGAGGGACTGAACCTAGCCAAAAGGCCACTGGCCCAGACTGGCTGGAATTCCCTCCAGCTTCCTCTCTAAGCACAGCTCATTTGGCACCAGCAGCAAGTTTTGTGTGACCACTTCTCTCCACGCTCTTCTGCCTAAAATTATTTTTCATTACTCTTCTTTTCTTGTCTTTGTATTCCCAGTTCTCAGAACAGTGTCTTTCTCATAGTAGGTGTCTAATAAATGCTTATGGAACAGAATGGAATGCTTTGAATTGCTGGGGTAGCATCAAATGCTACAGATGGGTTAAGAGAATGACAGAGTGGGCTATCTTGAATTTAGCCACAAGGAGACCATTAATGACCCCCAGGAGAATTATTCTCCATGAAGTGATGGTAACATGAGCCAGATGGAAAGGAGCAGAATAGACTTCTTTATAGAAGTTTGGTAGTGAAAGAGAAGTGAGAGAGAAGAGGTGATAGTTGGAGGATAGAACAAGTCAGAAAAAGGGAAGTGTCTGATAGTTTTCATCCTGATGGAAGGGGACTTGAAGCTGAAAATTCAGCCTGTGAATGAAAGGAGATGAATGATGGAGAAATGTCAGAGGGGCCACTATGAGAATCTGACCTGAAGGTATAGGGGAAAGAATGAACATAAATAATGAAAAAGCTTTTTAAAAATGGATCACAGGGCAGAGGTTACATCTCACTTCTTAAGAAAAATGTTTTAAATGAATTTTTAAAAATAGCTCACATTAATTGTCCTGTCATTTTCTTATCAGTGAACTTGTCATTAGACAAAAATACTTAAATGTTCTTAATACCAATCAAAATAAACATTTATTAAATGCTTGCTATATGTCAGGCACTTTGTTAAGCATTGGATGTATGCTCACGGCAAGAGAAAGATAAATGATAACTTGGAGGTTTTATTTTTCATGTTGGGAGTTCATATCTCTTGGATACATTCCAGCTCTGTTATTATAATATTTTGCTAATATTTTCATTAATTAATGATGTCATTTATTTTGCATATATATTTCTGGATGTAAAAGTTGTCTGTTCTTCATGAGTGTATAATGAGTGAAGAATGCACTGTGATTTTTAAATTAGGTGTATTCTGAGGTTAAGTTGATTAAAATGGTACAATATGGGCTACCTAAGGAGTGGCAGCTTTAAAACTAATTTATAATTTTATCAGTGACCAAAAAGATGAAATGCTCTTCATGGTGCTGCTGTTTTTTTGGAGGGAATGACTTCCTAATCTTCAGATGGTTATAACTGAGCAATGGGTTTGGGGAAGTAGAATCCAAAAGGACTTATAATTCTATAGCAATGATACTCTAAATATTTATTGAGCACCATTTCTAGGGAGTTTCTAATTGCAATCAGAACACTCTAATGAATTAGGGAGATTAGGAATTTGTCAATCTTATTTTACAAATGTGGGAAAATGAGGCAGAAAAATAAGTTGATTTGTCTGGAAGTCTCACAGATCAAGAGCAACAGAAATAGAAATAGTGACCAGATTCCTGATTCAAAGCAGGGAGCTTTTATCATATGATATAGTATCTTCTGCTCATGCTAGGTTATATTGTAGGTTGGGAACATGGGCAGGTCAACTTAACCTCCATCTCCTCATCTTTAAAAAATAAGTATTTTCTAGTTCCTAAAAATGTTGCAAGGGAGAAATAAAGTCACATGTAAAAAGTGTTACGGAAACTTTAAAGCACATAAATATTTCTATTATTGCTGATTCCCATGCTTGTATATATTGTCTAGTAGGCTCAGTGGTAATATAAATAATGACTGGCTGACTAGACATCTGTGTATATCCCTGTTCAACGCCACACTGATGACACGAGAGGGTAGCTCCACTACCCTTTGCTCCTCCACCAGTTTGTCACCACCCAGAAGTCTTGCTTCCACCAAAAACAAACCCAAAACATTTTGATTACTGTATTTCAACATAATTGGTTTCCTTTTTAATCTATTTTATTTTATGCATTTGTAAAGGTTATTCCGGGAAGGGATCTGTAGGCGTCATCAAAAGGTTGGGGTGGGGAGGAAAAGAGTTTGGCTGATGACACAAAAAATTAAGAACCCCTAATTTGTATCAGGTAATGCCTAGTCTGTGTATCTAGAAAATCCTATTTTACGCCAGCAGCCTTCTACTTCCTGATATCCCTTAATCTCCTTGCAGACATGTCAATTGGATGAGTGATTCTCATGTTTAACTGAAAGAGGTGCAGGCAGATCTTGACTTTTGGGCTACAGGCAGCAGCTCTTTTTCCCTACAGGACAATTAGGAATTCCATTTCTTCCTTTGCCCCTCAATAGTACTTCCAATTGGAAAACAGTTTTCAGGGGCAGCTAGTTGGTACAGTAGCCTCAGACATTTAACATTCCGGCTGTGTGATTCTGGGCAAGTCACTTAACCTCAGTTCCCTCAGCAAAAAAGAGAAAGGAAGGAAGAGAGGGAAGAGAGGGAGGGAAGGAAGAAAGAAGGGAGGGAAGGAGGGAAGAAGGGAGGGAGAGTTTTCAACATGGAGGAAGGAGGGAGGGAAGGTGAGTTTTCAACATGCATTTTTCTAAGATTTTGAGTTCCACACTTTTCTCCCTTATTTCTCCTTCCCCTCCCCCTGCAAGACAGCAAGCAATCTAAGTTGGGTTAAACATATACAGTCATTTTAAACATATTTCTACATTAGTCATGTTGTAAAAGAAAAAAAATCAGGACAAAAAGGAAAAACCACAAGAAAGAAAAAACAACTAAAAAGTGAAAATCGTGTATTTTGATCTGCATTCTGTCTCCATTGTTGTTTCTCTGGATGTGGGTGACATTTTCTGTAATGAGTCTAGTGGATTTGCCCCGAATCACCTCATTGCTGAAAATAGCTAACTCCATCACAGCTGACATCACTCAGTCTTCTTGTTACTATGTACCGTAATCTCCTGGTTCTGCTCATTTCACTTAGGGTCAGTTCTTGAAATAAGTCTCTCCGGGCCTCTCTGAAACCATCCCACTACTTGTTTTTTGTAGAACAACAGTATCCCATTACCTTCACAGACAAAGTTTTTTTTAGCCATTCCCGGTTGATGGGCAAACCCTCGATTTCCAGTTTCTTGCCATCACAGAAAGCGCTGCTGCTGCACACATTTTTGTACCTGGGTCCTTTTCCCTTCGGCATTTCATTTTTGATAATGAATGAAGCCCATGTTGTAAGAGGAATGCAGTAAAAATGGACTTCATGAAAATGTTTTTAATAGTTCAGGCAGGAAAGATTGCATGTGTCCTTAAAACTCCGTGCACTCCAGTCCTCGCTGCTCTCCCTCGGCTCCTTTCTCACAGTTTCTGTTTCCCACTTCTTGGTTTGTTTGTAGTCTCTTCTGCCTGTCAGTGCAGACTATGATTAATAATAGAGGATTGAAGCTGAGACTTGAGGCCTTAGAAAAGTACTTGTATAATCAAGAGCTCCACTAGTCTTTTGTGCCATGGTTTTAAATGTAACTCGGGTGCCACGTACAACTTCGGATGTGTGGGTGCACATCACGTTAAACAAACCAAGTTATGGGATGGAAAATGCTATCCACATCCAGAGAAAGAACTATGGAGATTGAATGTGGATTGAAGCATTCTATTTTCACCTCTTTTTTTGATTTGTTTTTTCTTTCTCATGGGTTTTCCCTTTTGTTCTGATCTTTATTTCACAATATGACTAATATGGAAATATGTTTAAAATGATTTTGTCTGTTGAACTTATACCAGATTGCTTTGATGTCTTGGGGAGGTGGGGGAGGATTAGAGAGGGAGGGAGGAAAAAATTTAGAACTCACAACCTTAAGAAAAATGAATATTGAAAACTTTTTACATGTAATTGGAAAAATAAAATACTATTGAGAAGAAAAATAAACTAAGTCAGTTCTGTAATTACACTTTAAAGAATGCTTCGTGCTGTTATGAATTGTTGGGCAAAAAGGATTTTACAGCCCTTTGAGAAATCAGTAATCTCAGTCTTCTCTATTAAGTCTACTTCCTCTGTTCCCTAGGCTCTGTTGTACTTAAGCACAGGGTTAACTTGGCTTGTGATAACATTAGTCCCACACTCTTGACACTCTTATGGTGACTGGTTCACACCATTATAAATTTGACCCATCTTCTTACCTACATTGTATTAAATAGTTGACGTCTTCTGTGGAAATATTAATATATGACTGTGTCTGCATTTTCACATATAATGATTAACCCTCTACCTAATTCTGATCCAGTTTTACCTTCCAGCCATGGATGTGTTTACACGTTTAGTATCTCTCCCCATCTCCCAGCCATGGAATATCCATTTGCTGAGGCTGCTGCCTGAAGTTTTTGGGATGGTGATAAGATTTTTGTCAGGGGTAGAAAGGATGCTGTATGACATTGTATTTTATGTTATTTTATTTTCAAAAATTCCATCTTATAACTTAAGTAATTCAAGAGAGAAGCCACTAATCTGTAAGCCATGATTCTCACCCATTTCTTTTGGGGTTGTCTAATATGTCTAATATATCTTTTAATTGTTTTTGTTGAAGGTCCCAAAAGTTGGCAAGTCTTGCTGAAACTCTACAGAGAACCTACATTGCGAAGGGTCAGCTGGGATTAGAAATAGAAGAACTGGAATCAGCTGCACTTCTTGTGCAGGGGGAAGAGACTGAGCTGCAAGTCCCCTCCTCAGTTAGTAGTCAGCAAGTCGCTAGCGTTGATTCACTCATAGGAGGCTCTGCAAAATCAGATAGGGTTTCATCGGTTAAGACAGAAGCCTTGAATGGAGATCCAGCTAAGCTTGAAGATTGTGAGAGTGGGAAAACAAATTATTTGGGGGAAAACACTACCCCAATCACTGATTCTCTTAAATTTTGCGTAAAACCTGACATGTGGACATGTGATGTAAGTCAAGAAAACCCATTCAGTTCTTCCCAGTCTCCTAAGGCTTCTGCTCCACTCATCGTAGAACTGGAAGAAAAAATGGAAACTGACCCTCAGCCTTCTCAACAGCATGCAACATTGCCAGTGGATGAGGGCAAGCAACCCACCTAAGCTCATACACACCACTGAATCACTTATGTTGTTGAAAGAAGTATCAGATTTCTTACTCTCCTGCTGCTTCTATTGAATAAAATTCTATCACAAGTCTCTCACGGTGCATTTTCTTGTCTAGTATTTGTGGCATTATTTTGACAGAATTAATGTTCAGTGTCCTAAACTTTGGGAAATGAAAATAAGTTTTCTAGCAGATTGTAAGCTCCTTGAGAGCGGAATCAGTTCTGGTTTTTTCTTTGTAGTCTTAGCACACAGTGCAAGTCCTTGGCACAAAGCAGACTTAATAATTGTTTGTTGAGATGAAAATAAAATGTGAATACTTTAAGCAACAATAAAACATGGTTTTTGATGAAATTGAAGAATTATTGTCTCTTCACTTCAAAAGATAAGAAAAGGTATCTTTCATTTTGCAAAATATTTGCATAAATTGTAAATTTTTTGTTAATCTATCCTGTGGGCCACACAAAATTGTGACATATTGATAAAAACAGTTGCTTTAGGAGCAGTTGACCCAATATGAACTCATATTACAGTCATTTCATGGAGATTGGCCAAGAGTAGAATGGGATGTCAGGAAATAGGGGACCAGACATGAGAATAGAAGACAAGATGAGCAAAATCCAACAGAATAGATACACTACCCATTGGAAAAGAGATGGGTTGGGCTTCCAGAAAAATATTTGGTCCAGTGGAAGGAGCTCTAGTAAAGTTTAGGCTCAAAGAGGTTAAGAAGAATGTAGCCAGTTTTCAAGGCCTGAGAAATAGAAACACGTAAAGAAGAGAATCAGTCATTAGTTTTACATATGGACTATGAAGAAACAGAGATTCTGGTTATCACCGGCTAAACAGTTATTAGAATTTTTGGTAGGACACACAAAGACTGTCTTGAATGCCTATAATTAAGTAAAACAGTCAGAGGGCTTGGAATCTAAGATACCTTGATTCACTTATACTTTCTAGCCTTTTCTCACTTAATAGAGCCAAATTCTGTGCTTTTATAGCCTCAAATGTGACTTCTTCAGCATGTAGATGTTCTGAACAACTGGTTTTCTTTTTTAAATTCAGAATAATATGGACAGAACAGTGTGATGGCATTGTGATAACTGCATATATGTTCTAAGTAAGTTGGTAGTAAGTCAGTTGAGTTATTAAAATATGTTGCTATAGAATACATTCTTGACAGCTAAAATGTCCTAGTGGATTAAGAGTATTGCACTGGGAGTCGAGAAGACCAGAGTTTGGGTCTTGCCTCAGATACTTGCTAGCTGTGGGACCTTAGAGCAGTCTGTTAATCTCTCTGCTTCTTCATCTGAAAAATGGTGATAATAATAGGAGCAGCCTATGGCACATGGTTGCTATGAAGATCAAATGAGAGGATTTTAGGTGAAGTTCTTTGCCAACTTTAAATTGACATGTACAATCATTAGCTGTAGTAGATTAAAATGTTAAACTATCTCAAGATATTTCTTAGAAATATTTAAACTTTTTCCTCCTTGAAAGCTTTCCCTATATAGGCTACACAAGAAACCCTGAAACCCTGTTATGTTTTAGGAAATCCCTGGATATCCCTGTATGGCATTGAACATTAAATGTCTGCAGTAGCGGGGCGTGTTTCTTTCAGCAAAAAGGAGAAGAGCTACTTGATTTGGAGAGAGAACTCTGCCCTTCCTTCATCGCCACCATGGTCGAGGTCTCCAGAAGAACTTTTAATTCCATAGGAGGTTGCTGTGATCATTCTTACAGGATGCACCTGACATGGAGCTTATCCTGTAAGTACACTACCCATTGGAGAGACTGGTTGGGCTTCCAGAAAAACAGCTTTAGGGTTAGACTCAAGAGAACCTAGTCTTGTTAGCTCATCAGGTCACATCTTCTCTCAGTTTGTTTCCCTATACTTAAAATGAGATAACTTGCTCACTTGTCTAATGGCTTCAAACTACAAAGGTTCTTTCCTTCCAAAAGAATTGTCCTTTCATATTCAGCTGATGGCTTGACTGCTCATTTTGAGTTGGTTTAATTCCAGGTCTTGGAAGTTATCTTCAAATTGTTATTCTCTTTGTACAAAGAATAAGTTAATAACTCAATTGTTTCTTGACATTCTAAAGGCAAAGAAACTTATACAACAATTCTGAGAGGTATTAAAAAAAGCTCAGTAATTGAGCTTTTAAAATTTGGTCTTAAAAAGTATTCACAATGTTTTCCTTGTCCTCTCTTAGTTCAGAATAAGCTTAAAGCATTATATTTAATCCTGACTATATTTACAGTGGATTAAAAATAATATGCCAATAATTCAAAACACATCTAAAGGAAGATCTTGTGTTCTTTGCATATGGACAATTGGTGAGGGCTGTTCAGGGATCTCTTGTAACCATGTCAATCACTTGAGACAACTGACAGAGTAATAAATTGCAGAATTATCTGGATTCCTTAGCAGCAAGAGGAGTTTTTACAGATCCAGGCAGGATTCTCTGGAAGAGTCAATTTTAGCATGCTTTCCTTTTAGCCCCTCTTAGAGAAATGTGAAGTGCTGGAAATATAGTATGGCACCTAGAGCAATGGCCATGTGGTCAAAGGAACTAGATTCAAATTTTGCCTTTGATGCAGACTCTGTAATGACCTTGAGGAAAATCACTTAACTTTTGTGGATGATCTTTTCTTCCTCTTTAAATTGAGGGAGTTGAGTTAAAACAACCTCTGAGGACCCTTCAGCTCCAGATGAATAATATCTCCCCAGTATATAGTTTTAATGGAAATAGAAGTGTTGTTTAGCTTCCCAATTTTGATATTCTATTATCTTTTTTTTAAAAATAGGGTCCAGGTTTGTTCAGCATCTGGATCTGTGGATTTAGGTACTTATATGGTAAAGTCATCTTCCACTGGTATAAAATTTAATATCATGACATTAGAGCTGGAGAGGACCTCAAAAATCATTGGTATTAATGCTGCTAGGAGATTAAGCAATTTGCTGAAGATCCCACAAGTGGTAAGTGCCAGAGCCTGGATTCCCATCAAGTTCTCTGGCTCCAAACCCATCCTAGTCATTTGTTCACAAATGAGTGAAAGCCTGACTTTACAGCATTTAGAATTTATCTTAATATAATAAAAATAAAAAGAGATATATAATATAATATAAAATTTAAAAAGTTGGGTGAAATAATTTGCCCAACTTCCTAAGTATCTAAGGCCAGATTTGACCTCTTGGAGAAGAGCCTTGTTGACTGCAGGCATGGTGCTCTGCACTGTGATGCCGCCTAGTGACCCCTGAAATGCAGCAGAACATAGATAATGTTAATATGTGGTATTTTAAGCTAGTAGCCTGTAGATCCTTTTATCCGGCTCAGTGAGTTATTATATTTGAGTTTGATACCACTGGTCTAGAACACCAGGAACTCTAATGAGATAAAACTGATGAGTTAATAGCAGAGAAGGCTAATCTCCAACCCCTAATTAACTTACTCCCTCAGCACCCCCTTCCCCTCATCTACAGTTTGACAGGACTAGGAGCAACGATGGGCTTACGATAGAATTCAGTTCAATTCCCCTTCTGCGCTTTCAAAAACCGGAGGTTCTTGGTTCAGGACTGTGGCAGAGTTCTTTGGAGGGAGATTGGAGGATCAGAGGGCACTGGGGCACGCTGTGGCACTTTGCAACCTGAGGGAGAGGGCCCCACATCCACCTGTTCACCCAGAGTCACTTGGCCAAGAGATTGAAGCTGGTGAAATGTGAACCACCCGACTTAGAAGAAGGCTTCCACTGATTTGAGCCCTCTGGAAGAGCATAATCCGAGGGGAAGAAGTCAGAAAAATGAGACAAAGGGGGAATGGGGAAGAGACCAAGCTCACCAAAGATCTTAGGAGGAAAAAAATTCACTTAAAGACCTTGATCACAAGCATTTTAAAGGGAAGATATTAATAGCAGAAGAGAATTAGGTTTCTAGATCACCTGGACACAAGTCCAGACATCTCTGAATAGATTGTGAAAGACAAAGAAAATGAATCAACACCAGATAACAGGGAGGACCCTGTAGATTTCCAAGAGAGTGTAGAAATACTGAATAATTTAAAAGAGAAATAAAAGTTATGAAAGCAGAATTTATGGCCTGCATGGTAGAAATAATCAACAAAAGAGAAAAACTTGCCAAAGAAGTAAGACAGAGAATTACTTGTTGGGAACGCAAATAAATAGAAGTGAAGGACAATCTGGAAGAAGGGAGACAAAAAGAAATAACATTAGAAAACAACATGATCTCTATTCAAGTAAAACATACTAATCTTTTTAAAAAATATATTATTTACACACATGTACTTAGCCATACATTTACATTCATCTTTAAAGTATATTTTCTTATGAATCGTGGGGAGAGAAAAATCAGAACCAAAGGGAAAAAATCACAGGAAAAACAAAACAAAACAAAAAAAAGACAAGAAAATGAACATATGTTAATTTACATTCAATTTCCATAGTTCCCTCTCTGGATGTGGATGGTGTTTTACATTCAGTTTATTGGGATTGCCTTTGATCACTGAAGTGCTGAGATGAGCCAAGTCTGTCACAGATGATCATATATATATATATATATATTTGTTTTTTTAATACACATTGCTTTATGAATCATGTTGGGAGAGAAAAAATGAGAGCAAAAGGGAAAAATCATGGAAGAGATTTAAAAAAAAAACAACAGAAAGAAGTGAACAGAACATGTGTTGACTTACATTCAGTCTCCTTAGTTCTTTTTCTGGATGCAGATGGCATTTTCTATCCAAAGTCTATTGGGATTGCTTTGGATCACTGAACTACTGAGAAAAACCAAGCCTTTCATAGTTGATCATCACACAATCTTGCTATTATTGTGTATAATGTATTCCTGGTTCTGCTTGTTTTATTCAACATCGGTTCATGTAGATCTTCCCAGTTTTTTCTCAGCTTGTTCGTCATTTTTTATAGAACAATAATATTCCATTATTTTCATATATCACAATTTCACAACTTGTTCAGCCATTCCCCAATTGATGGGCATCTGCTTATTTTCCAATTCTTTGAGTATGCACAATTTTTTAGTCCTTTGGACATAGTTCCAGAATGGTTGAATCATTTCACACTTCCCCAACAATGTATTGTGTCCCAGTTTTCCCACATCCCCTCCAACATTATCTTTTCCTGTCATCTTAGCCAATCCAAGAGATATGAGGTGGTACCTCGGAGTTGTTTTAATTTGCATTTCCCTAATCAATACTGATTTAGAGCATTTTTTCATATGACTATAGATGGCTTTAATTTTTTTCATCTGAAAATTGTCTGTTCCTATCCTTTGACCATTTATCAGTTGGGAATGACTTGTATTCTTAGAAATTTGACTCAGTTATTTTTATATTTTAGAAATGACGTCTTTCCTCCAGGGATTTACATGAACTAATGCTAAGTGAAGTGATTAGAACCAAGACAACATTGTACATAGCAATAACAAGGCTATATGATGATCAATTCTGATGGAAGTGGCTGTTTTCAGTAGTGAGGTGATTTAGGCCTTCCAATGGACGGGTGATGAGAGAGCCATCTGCAGCCAAAGAGAGAACATTAAGTATGGCTTAAGTATGGCTCACAATAGAAAACTTTTCCTTTTTTTGTTTTTGTTTGCTTGTTTTTTTTTCTTTCTCATTTTTTCCTTTTTTTGATCAGATTTTTCTTTTGTAGGATGATAATTATAGAAATATATATAGAAGAATTGCACATTTAATATATTGGATTACTTGCTGTCTAGGGGAGGAGGGTAAGTGGAAGGGAGGGAGAAAAAATTTGGAATGCAAAGTTTTACAAGAGTGAATGTTGAAAACTATGTATATATTTTGAAAATAAAAAGCTTTTAAAATTGATTTTAAAAAAGAGAGAGAGAAACATTCAGAAACACTGGCTGTAAAAATTTCCCCCCCAGCTTTTTGCTTCCCTTCTAATCTTGGTTGCATTGAAAATGTATTAATCTTGAAAAAAGGTTACATAGAAACAATTTTAGGATTTTAGATCTCTCAGGATACATGCAAAAACCTGAACACTATAATGCAAGAAACAATATAATTGCTAAGACCTTTTGGAAAAAGAAAACAAAGTGCCAATCAAGAAAATTCACAGATTTCCTCCAGGAAAAAAACAAACAACAACAACAAAACTTATGGTGAAAGTTCCAAGACATAGAATTGGTAATATCAAACAATTCCAGTGGAAAAAAGAAGAAACATACACACACACACACACACACACACACACACACACACACACACACATATACATATACATTCCAGTAGCTAGTGGTAGGCAGTGTGATGTAGTAGAGATTTCTGGTCTTAGAAATTTGAAGACCTCAGTTCAATTCCCACTTCTGTTACTGATTTATGTGACTAGGCAAATTACAACTGTATTGTATCTCTGTCAAGCCTCTCAGACTTAACCTAAGTTAAGGGGTATGTGAGTTTGGGGAGAATGGCAGTTCTGCATGTTCTGCAATGATGAGAGTTCCTACATTAGGAATTCCCCTATTCTGTTCAAAGGGTATACCTGTTGCAAATATCTGCATCCTTCAAGGTTCAGCCCTGGTACCATTTCCAATGCATTCTTTCCTGATTCTCTCAGTTACTAGAATCCTTTGTCTTCTGAAATTGCCTTGAATTTACTTTTCTGCATGCAAATTGGATCCTATAATCCAGTGTTAGATCCTTGAAGGCAGAGATCTTTTCTATATTTTTTTTATCTTTGTTTACTCAGCACTTAGTATAGTGCCTTGCACAAAATAGTGTGAACTACATCAGTCCAAAGCTTTTAAAAATTTTACCACAAGTTAAAAAAAATGCACCAAAAAAATGATCCAGAGATGCAAAAATCCCTCAGTGATAATTGATCTTATAGTGGATGGGACAGCTAGATTGTGCAGTAGATAGTGTCAGGCCTGGAATCAGGACTCACCTTTCTGAGTTCAACTCCAGCTTCAGGCACTTACTAGTTGTGTGACTCTGGGTGAATCGCTTCATCCTCTTTGCCTCAGTTTCTTCATCTGTAAAGTAAGCTGGAGAAGGAAATGGCAAACCAGTCCAGTATCTTGGCCAAGAAAAGTCCAAATGGGATCACGAAAAGTCAAACGTGACTGAAATGACTAAACAATAATAACTTACATAGGACAATGGCTACTCTTTCTATCCCAACTCTTTTCAATGATTTGGTTTGTTAGATATTACCATTTCTAAAAACAAAATTGTTACCAATTATTTAAGACTTCTGGATCCCCAAACTAAATGTTAATGTCATCCTCTTCTCCCTTGAACTCATTAAAAAATCATATATATATATATATATGTGTGTGTGTGTGTGTGTGTGTGTGTGCGTGTGTGTGTGTATAAAATCCTTTATATACATATAATCTTTATATATATATATATATATATATATATATATATATATATATGAGTTTCAATCCATATCAAGCCAGGGAAGCCATGATTAGACTAGATTTAGGGCAGCAAGTGATAAATGTGGCTGAGAAATTGATTCATGCCTCCAGAGTGACTAGGGGCACAGCCATCCAGAGTTGACACCACTAGTGTCTCAAGGCTGGAGAAAACAAACAGGGAAACACATGTCAAACAGATAAATTACTTTGCTGTTCAGAGCTCTCTATAGAGGCCATTTGTTTCCTAGATAAGGAAGGCTGCTCTCCAAAGTTGTGAAAAGATAAGCTAGGATAGAAGGATGACTGTGGAATTCTTAGGTTATTTGGCTACCTAAGCTCTTGGGGAAAAAAAAAAAGGACTGACCCCTAGAAAGAATCTTGCCACATATATCTGCAGTTGTTTTTCTTAAAATGTGCCATGATCTGTAAGTTTCCTATTCAAGTTCTGGTTTTTAATTTAATTTAATTTTTTTGGATCCAATTAATTTTTTGAATGTAATCCTCTCCTTCCCCTGCCCAGTAAGTCATTGATTTAAAAAGAAATAGAAAAAAAATGTTCAGCAAAAGTAAACTAAGCTAAACAATATATGCAGTATTTCACATCTGTTAAGTCCCTCTTCTTTGAAATGAAAGGGTCCTGGCTGTGCTTTAGAGTTTAGAGTAGTGTGTTGCTTCTTTCAAAGCTATCCATCTTGTTAATGGACTCTGGTAGTTGGATCCATGGGATAAGAGGATTTATTGATTTAAAATAGAATCTACTCATGAGTTGGCCTGAAGGGGGGAAAATAGCAAGCAAAGTTTCTCAAAAACATCTCAGAAGATGAAATCTGCCCCCTAAACTCAAGTTAATGAAAAAAGTGAGAGATGTACTTCTGTAATACAGCCAAACTGCTGGCTGGTTCATTTACAAAAGCACATATAGAGGGATCTTTCTCAGATTCTTTCCACCATGGCTCCATTTATTGATGGTTTGGAAAGAATCCTGCCTGATTTATGGAGGAAAGGTTTTAAAGAGGACATATTATTTCCAAGTTGGATGAGAGTTTGGAGGCCTGTAGTCGTGCCCTGGCCTGAATAAAGATACCCTGTAAAATATACCCAACAAATGATCATCCAGCCTTGGCTTAAAATCCTCCGATGAGGGACCCCACCACCTCTTGAAATGGTCTAATCCACTTTTTAAAAATTAAAAAAAATTTTTTAAACATATGCATGGGTAATTTTTCAATACTGACCCTTGCAAAAACTTCTGTTCCAAATTATCTCCTCCTTCCCCCCACTCCCTCCCCTAGATGGGAGGTAGTCCAATACATGTTAAAATATGTTAAAATACATGTTAAATTCAATATATGTATACATATTTATATAGTTTTCTTGCTGCATAAGAAAAATTGGATCAAGAACTAAAAAAAAAAAGCTGGGAAAGAAAACAAAATGCAAGTAAACACAGCAGAAAGAGTGAGAATGCTATGTTGTGAACCACATTTAGTTCCCACAGTCCCCTCTCTGGGTGAAGATGGCTCTCTTCATCTGGAACAATTGGAACAGATTTGGATCCTCTCATTGCCAAAGAGAGCCACATCCATCAGAATTGATCATCATACAGTATTGTTGTTGAAGTATATAATGGTCCTGTTCATTTCACTCAGCATCAGTTCCTGTAAGTCTCTCCAGGTATTTCTGAAATCATACTGCTGGTTGTTTCTTACAGAACAATAATATTCCATAACATTCATATACCACAATTTATTCATCCACTCTCTAGCTGATGGACATCCATTCCAGTTTCTTACCAGTATAAAGAGGGCTGCCGCAAACATTTTTGCACAAGCAGGTCCCTTTCCCTTCTTTAAGATCTTTGGGATATAGTAGCACTGCTGGATCAAAGGATATGCACAGTTTGATAACTTTTTGGGAATAGTTCCAGATTGCTCTCCAGAATGGCTGGATCTGTTCACAACTCCACCAACAATGTATCAGTGTCCCAGTTTTCCTAAATCCCCTCCAATATTCATCATTATCTTTTCCTTTCATATTAGCCAATCTGAGAGGTGGATAGTGATATCTCAGAGTTGTCTTAATTTGCATTTCTCTGATCAATAGTGATTTGGAGCACTTTTTCATATGACTAAAATGGTTTCAGTTTCTTCATCTGAAAATTGTCTATTCATACCCTTTAACTATTTATCAATTGAAGAATGGTTTGAATTCTTATAAAGTTGAGTCAATTATATATTTTAGAAATTCAGAACCTTTGAATGTAAAAGTGTTTTCCCAGTTTATTGCTTCCCTTCTAATCTTGTCTGCATTAGTTTTGTTTGTACAAAACCTTTTTAACTTAATATTATCAAAATTATCTATTTGGTCTAATCCACTTTTAGACAGCTGCAATTGTTAGGGATATTTTTCTTATATCAAATCAAAATTTGCTTCTTTGTAAATTCTGCTAATTTCTTGTTTTGACCCATAGGGACCAAATAGAACAAGGCTAATTTCTTACATAGTATTTTGAAAATGTTGATCCTGTTCCCTCTTGATCCTTCTTTTCTCCAAGGTTATACATCCCCTGTTTCTTCAATGGATCCTCACAAGGCCTAGTTTACCTCAGGGACCTTCAGGTCAACTTAAGTCAGAAAGTATTTCTTAAATGCTTACTCTGTGCCAGGTACTGTGTCTACACTAAGACACATATAAGAAAAAAGAAAGAGGATCTCTTCCCTCATGGAGCTTACATTTTAACAGGAAGAAGAGATATCCACATTGTGGTACAGTATGAAGAATGAAGGCTGACTGGTCTGGGCCCTTCTTTGAAAGGGAAATTTTGGAAGGAACTCACCACAGGAAGAGAAGGAGGCAAGAGAAGAAAGAAGATGGAACATGGTGGCAAATACGGGGAGCCAATCCGATTGCTTTCCAATCATTTTGCAGATAAGGAAACTGAGACTGAGACTGAGGCAAAGGCTGCATTTTATTAATGACCTTTCTAAAATGTGCTGCCCCGAACCAAATGTGGCACTCTTAATGTGGTCTGAGCAGGTGTGCTAGGCCTTTCTCTGACTGTTGGTGTTCCTTACAATTGGCTATCTCACCTTCTGATAGTCTTTTACTGACAAGTACCAGATACTATACCTGTATAGCCAGCCAATCAGGTCTCTAGACCTGTTATCAGAAATGGGAAATCAACCAGATGCTCCTGAATGAAAATACTTTCCTCCCCCAGATAAAACTTCTACACCATCACCTGTGTCCCTCAAGCTCCTCTGGCTTTTGATTTACCTCCAAATCTCTCATTCCAGATTTTAAAGGCTTCCCAGGTGTGAATTAAAACATGCCTTAAAGGAATAAGGCCCCTTGCTTTAAATGCATAAATCTATTGATCTAATTCTTATATGAAACCTCTATTAAGTACCCAAAGGATTGGCCTGGGCCACTACAGCGATAGAGAGTGATTATCACCTCTTATCTCTTAAGTTCTAGGTCTTGTGATGTGCTCTAGGGTCATATTAACTTTTTGCTGCCATGTTGAACTAACACTTTGACATTCTGAGTCTGCAAGAATGTTTTTGAATAAATTGCTTTGTTGTGTAACCGTTCCTTGTACTTGTGAAATTGTGGTTTAGGTTGTTCTTTTTTAAGACTTTATTTAGATTATGAGCTTCTTGAGAGCAAAAACTATCTTTTCCCTTTCTTTGTTTGGCCAGCCTTTAGCACAGTGTCTGGTGCTTAATAAATATTTATTGATTGTCTGACTCCACCATTATTTCAAATTTCATTTTAATAGAACTGACCATTTTCTAGCCAGTAAAGATCTTTTTGGATCCTGACTCTGTCATCTGATGGTTTCAGTTTATTGGATTTGGCTGAATATTCTGACCTAGCTTGTATAAGTACAACCCTATCAGCAAAAAGAGAGACCTCAGTAAGAATATTCTGTTCTGATAGAAGACAACTTTCAGAAACCAAAGGCACTTATCCTTTTAAGAGTGACCACATCCTGAATATTCTCAGTGTATTTTCAATAGCATACTTCTTTTAGGGTGACTCTGTGGCTTTGTGGATAGAACAGTGGCCCTGAAGTCAGGAAAGCCCATAACTTAAATAGCTGTGTGACCCTGGGCAAGTCACTTAATTTTGTCTCAGGTTCCTTATTTGTAAAATGAGTTGGAGAAAGTAATGGCAACCCACTCCAGTATCTTTGTCAAGAAAATCCGAAATGGAGTCACAGACTATAGAGGGTGAGTTTTTAGTTGGGACTTAAAGAAACCAAGGAGTACCTAGATTTTAACTCAAATATTTCCAGAGAACTTTGAAGTAGTTTAGTGGCAGTATCAGATCGAATAAATCAAAGGCTCATTTGGAAGTCCCCAAAGCTTTTCTCAACAGAGGGCCAATGGACGTCAGCCAGCATCACATTGATTTGCTTATATGAGGAAGAACTCTCCTGTCTGATTTGTACATAGTTATTTATATGTTGTCTTCCCCATTAGCCTATAAATTCCTTTAATTCAGGGATTATTTTTCACTTTTTTTCTTTGCATTCCCAGTATTTAGCACATTGTTCTAGTAAGCACTTAAATAAATGTATATTGACTGACTGACTTGACTGATTGACTGATGGTGATCTATAGGGCAGTGGTGTCAAACTCAAATATCAATGGGGATTGTTAAACTGTATATAAAAATTCCTGCAGGTTGCACACGGATCTAGAGAACCAGATTGTTCTATTGTATTTTTATTTATTTTATTAAATATTTTTCAATTACATTTTAATCTGGTTCAGTAGCAAGGCAGAGTCAAGATGACTAGTGATGATTCAAAATGAAGTGGAAGATCTTGGAGCCTTTAATGTCTAGCCAAGCTCTTAGTACTCCACAATACCTGCTTCACCTGCCTTCATGGCCAAACAAGAACAAATTGTTCTCCTCACCCACTCTAGCAGGAGAAATCTTTTATGTGCTTGAGATAGACTCCCCTAACTTACTATAGGGTTTGAGATCCTTCGGTTGCCCTTAACCTGAAAGCCATAATTAAAGGAGGACCTGGAGAGCATCTTTCAAGAAATTATTTTTCCCAATAGTATTTTATTTCTAAACACATGTAAAGATAGCTTTCAGCATTCATTTTTGTAAGATTTTGTATTCTAAATTTTTTTATTTCCCTTCACCTCAAACAGCAAGCAATCTGATATAGATTAAATCATGTAATCCTTTTAAACATAATTTCATATTTATCATGTTGTGAAAGAAAAATCAGACCTAAAGGGGAAAAAAAAAAACACAAGAAAGAAAACAAAAAGGTGAAAATATCAGGCTTCAACCTACATTCAGTCTTCCTAGTTTTCTCTTTAGATGCAATTGGCATTTTCCATCCCAAATCCAATGGAATTGCCTTGAATCACCTCATTGTTGGGAAGAACTAAGTTTATCACAATTGGTTATCACAGAATCTTGTTACTGTGAACAATGTTCTGTTCTGCTCACTTCACTAAGCATCAGTTCATGTAAGTCTTTCCAGGCTCTTTTGAAATCAGCCTACTCATCATCTTTCAAGAAATTATCAAGAAAAACTAACCTGATATCCTGAAACCAGAGGATAAAATAGGAATTGAAAAAATTCACCAATTTCCCTAATTAATTTTGACCAAAATCTTGACCAAAAGATTAGCAAGGTGATTACTGTAAATATATCACAAGGATTATACAACTATGACAAGGTGCGATTTGTACTGGGAAGACAGGGTTGGTTCAATATTAGGAAAACCATCAACATAATTGACCATACCAATTACAAAATTAATAAAAATCATATGATAATCTCAAAAGATATTGAGACATCAAAACAATTTAATATAGGCTAAGAAATAGAATGGTATATCAGGGAATAGATTAGGTATACGAGAAATAGTAGTTAATGATCATAGTAACCCAATGTTTGATAAACTCCTCCCCCAGATAAAACTTCTACACCATCACCTGTGTCCCTCAAGCTCTTCTGGCTTTTGATTTACCTCCAAATCTCTCATTCCAGATTTTAAAGGCTTCCCAGGTGTGAATTAAAACATGCCTTAAAGGAATAAGGCCCCTTGCTTTAAATGCATAAATCTATTGATCTAATTCTTTGGGATGAGGAATTACTATCTGATAAAAGTTGATAGGAAAACTGTAAAGTAATCAGATATAGGTGTAGGCCAATATTTCACACTGTATACTAAGATAGGGTCAAAATGGGTACATGATTTAGACATAAAGAATGACACAATAAGCAAATTAAAGGAGTAATTTGACTAGTAATTTTTTACAGGTCAAATTTATGGGAAGGGGAAAAATTCATGACCAAACAAGAGACAGCATTACAAAATGGAAAACAGATAAAATTTATTACATTAAAATAAAAAGGGTTTATACAAACAAAACCAATGCAGCCAAAATTAGAAAGAAAGCAAATAACTAGGAAACAATTTTTCCAACCAATGTTTTTGATAAAGGCTTTATTTCTAAAATATATAGAGAACTGAGTCAAATGTATAAAAATACAAGGCATTCCCTAATTTATAAAAGGTCAAGGGATATGAACAAGCAGTTTTCAGGTGAAGAAATCAAAGTTATCTATAAGCATGTGAAGAAGGGCTCTAAATAATTTTTGATTAGAGAAAGGCAAACTAAAATAATTGAGCTATCACCTCATATCTATCCGACTGGCTAATATAACAAAAAAGGAAAATGATAAATGTGGGAGAGGATGTGGGAAAATTAAATACTAATGGATTGTTGCTGGAGTTTTGAACTGATTCAACCATTCTGGAGAGCAATTATGAACAATGCCCAAAATAAACCAAACTGTGTATTCCTTGTGATCCCGCATTACCTCTACTAGGCCTGCATCCCAAAGAGATCATAAAAAAGGGAAAAGAACCTAAATGTGCAAAAATATTTATAGCAACTTTTTTTGTGATGGCAAAATATTGGAAACTGAGGGAATGCCCATCAATCGGGAAATGGTTGAACAAGCTGTGGCATAGGAATGTGCTAGAATATTTTTGTGCAATAAGAAATGATGAACAGACAGATTTCAGAAAAACCTGGAAAGATCTGAACAAATTGATACAAAGTGAATCAGGAAAATCAGGAAAAAACATTGTATCCTTAGCACTGTGTGATGATCAACTGGGAATGACTCAGCTCTTCTCAGCAACACAATGATCTAAGACAAAGACAAAGCATTCCCAAAGGGGAAAAAATTATCTACATCCAGAGAAAAAACTGATAAGCGTCTGAATACAAATTGTATCACTTTTTTTTCACTTTCTTTATTCTTTTTCATCTTTTCTCCCTTTTGATCTATTTCTTCTTTCACAGCTGTGACTAGTATGGATATATGTTTTATGTGGTAGCACATGTATAATAACCTATATCAAATTTCCTACCATTTTTTGGAAGAGAGGAGGGGAAGAAGAGAGGAAAGGAGAAAAATTTGAAAATCAAAATCTTGTAAAACTGAGTATTAAAAATTGTCTTGACGTGTAATGGAGGAAAAATAAAATGCTGTTTAAAAAATACCATGTTCCAGGCCCTATACTATTCTAGAAAGTACAAATAGAAGAGGGAAGCCTGTGGCTGCCCCAGGAGTTTGCATTCCATAAAGGGAAGGGAACCCTACTTGTCCCCTTTCTGATAACCTCTTCAGGGGAGTAGATAACATGAACATACAGAAATTCAGACAAAACAAGATAACCTTGTCGATAAGGCATCCGGCACTAAGGGCACCATCTTGTGCAGAGTGTGTTCCTGAATTGAGTGTAGAGGAAAGCCCAGAATTTCAAGAGGGGAATAGGAGGCGGGGGACAGGGTGATCATTCTAGGCATAGGGGATGGGGGATAGAGTATTTGGACTGAAGAGTGCATGAAGTGGAATGATATCAAGAAAATTGGAAAGGATGGACAGAACCAGGTCATACGGAGCTTCTCATGAAATGCCACAGTCATGGACTTCCCTTCTGTCAGCCTCAGTTTCCTCATTTGTAAAATGGGAATAATAATAGTACCAACCTTTCGGGGTTATTATGAGGATCAAATGAGATAATGTAGTAAACATTTTACAAATGCTTCTTATGATTATTCTTCCGGTCGTGCAGAGTTGTCCCTGACTCCATTCTTCCTCACTCCAGTGAGTTTTCCATTTATACTTTCGAGTATCTCTGACGGATGTCTTTTTCCCTCCAATTACAGAAGCAACAATCATGGTCCAGGCTCACATCTCACCTGCACTCGGGAAGTCACTGCCTAAGTCATCTCCCAGACTCCCCAAACTATCCAAACACAGCGCTTTGTGACCCAAAGTGGGGTCCCTTGCAATCTGGCTCCAAAATATCTTCCGATGGCTCCCCTCAGTGCTCGGGGGCTGTTTCCCAGACGAGCCATTATCCTTCTCTGTGCCTCTGAACCCGCAGCCTACGTTCCTAGAATGGATTTTTTAATCTGTGCTCATAGAATCTCCAGCTCTCTCCGTGGCTTGATTCAAGCGTCACCCATCAGGAGGGGGCTCTCCTGTTCTCCCTTTCACAGAAATGACTTACATGTGTGTGTATCGTCTCCCCCAATGGAACGGTACTTCTTTGAAAGCAAGGACTCGTGTGTGTGTGTGTGTGTGTGTGTGTGTGTGTCTGTGTATCTTTAGCACTAACTGCATCCGGATTATAGTAAACATTTGTCAAAATGAATTTAACTGAATTTTAGGGGAGGGGGAAGGAAAAAAAAAGTTTATTCTTTCACAAATGGGAGACTGAGGCCAGGAGAGACACAGAACCCTGACTGCTCAGTAGGAGGACTTGATCTGACCCCCCTTACCTCCGCGTCCAGCCCGAGCCTCGCCGAGTGCCAGCCCCGGCGGTCCCTGGTTCGTCTCACACACGGGGTGGGGACGAGGTGTGTTGGTCCTCCCTTTGGGCGGAAGGCTGATTTCTGAGGAACGCGGCCATCGGGCATAGAGACGCGGGGGGGGGGAATTGGGGAGGGGGCTGCCGTGTCAATACACTGACAGAGATTTAGACCGGCAGCTTCTCCGCATTAAGGAGAGGCGTTTCCGCCGCATAAATCACGCTGGCGGCGGACTGGAAAAGTAAACAGGCCGCAGTGCGGAAGCAGCAGCCCCGGCGGCCCGATCGGTCCCTCCGCCCGGTCCGGTCACCTCGGCGGTCCCCGCCCCCGCTGGCGGGCCCTCGGGGGAAGCGGGCCGTTTCCGTCTTGCTCTCTCTCGGCCTGGCCCCTCTCACGGGCTCCCGCGTCCTTCGCCTCGCTTAATTACCCACGTTCCGACTGCATCCCTCTCGTGCCGCGGCAGGGGTCCTCCCGGCCGGATAAGGGAGATGATGGGGCCATCTGTTCCTCCGGCGCGGAAGGGAGAGGGCCGGGCACGGGCGTGTTGGTTAGGGAAGGGGAGAATGGCGACGCGCGCGGGGGCGCCCGGTCTGCGTCCGGGAGTGCGGAGGACTGGGCCGGCGCGGGCTGGTTCGGGGTTTAAATGTCCGGAGACCCCAGCTGGGGGGAAGGAGAGGCGGGGGCTCGGTCCCCTGACTGCGCGGCTCCCCGGGAGCGACCGTCCCCGGGAGGAGAGCGGCCTTCCGCCCGAGCGCAGCGGGAGTCCGAGCGGTATTCCATAAGCACGGCCATGGTGGGAGTTGCACAAAGGCCGGCTCGATCGCGGACCTGGTCTCCGAGGCTCGGAAAGCGGCGGAGCTCCGAGGGAGGGGGCTGACTCTGAAGGGAAAGTCGGAGGGGCTTCTGGGACCGACAGATGTTACGGCGTTCCTTCTAGTGGGTCCCGGAGCTTCTGGAGACTGCAAAGGATGGAGAATGGACCGAGGCAGCCCGGAGGCTGCGACTTAGGAGGACGCCTCTTCCTTAAATGGGACGGGGCTTTGTGGGCCTGGCCGAGTCACTGACCCTGTCTGCCTCAGGTTCCTCCTCTGTAAAATGGGCTGCGGAGGGAAAGGGCAGACCCTCCAGTGTCCTGACCACGAAAACCCTAAATGGGACAATCAGATGGGCCCGAGCAACGACTATGCGGACTAGGGTTTTCTAGTATGGAAAGTGGGTAAACAATAAACATATTGACTACAATTGTTTTTTTAGTATATAAATAGTTGGACTGAACAACAAATATATTGAGTAGAATTGATTTTTTAGTATAGAAAGTGGGACTGTAATGTCGGGGCCAGCTTTCTTGGAGGGCCTTCTGATGGGCCTGGGTCTCAGCAGGCACGAGGAGAGTCAGGAATAGAGTCCCACTATGGGGCTGGTCAGCGGCTGAGAGGGCCCTAGACGTAAATGAATTTTCCCACCACTCCCTAAGAGACATCGTGACGTGGTGGGAAGAGCCCATGGGGCAGCCAAGAAAATCTGAGCTAAAGGATAAATCCAGGCTGGATGAGCCTGGCCAGGTCAGAGTTCTGGGAACTTTTATAAAGCCTCACAGTTGCCACTTTTCATTGGTCGACTGCATCTCCCCTTCTGGGAGCTCCCCATTGTCAATCACACCCAAGGTCCCTGTCCCGCTGAGAGTCAGGGTGCTACAAGGGGGCTTCTGGTCTGGACTGCTGCTGGAGCGAAGAACAAGCAGACCTCTGAATTCTACCTCGGGAGGAATAGGACCACAGGCAAATCACTGAACTTTTCTGTGCCTTGGGGGTTTCATCTGTAAAATGGGGCTGGTACTGTGTAGGATGGTCACTGTGACAATCACGTGTCAATAAATGTAAAGCATTTACAAAACTCAAAGCACTATTTAAATGTCAATTATTGTTAAGCATTTGAAGTGCATTCACTCCCTATTTGTAGGCTATTTTACAATTATCTTAACATAACTGTCAGTTGTTTTATTTAGATTTATAGACTATCAATATAAATTAATTTGTTCCATAAGTTTATTTGATACTCTTGAGAATGACACAGTTAAAAGACATATATCGAATGTTTCCAAATGTTAATGTTTCCATTATCTAGAAAAGAAACAAACAAAAAAAGAATATGAACAGGCTTCTATCTCCTTCTCTCCCACTTTCCCTGACATTCTCTGAATTTTAGGGTCTCTGCTTAAAGATTTAGGGTGTTTCTTCCTCAGATCATACCAGTTCTTGGGTCCAGTGTGAGGGGAAGGATACTTCTCAAGTCCTCCGTGTAGGGCATGGCCTATTAACAAGCCAGATAGAGAATATAAGGCAGAGCAAGATGTCCTGAAATAACCCAGAAAGGTGCCAATTGTCCACAGATGCCCGTGGCAGTGGGGAAGGGAACATCTCCAAGGCAAAGCCATGCCCTGAGCATAGTGAAGGAGTGGTCACCCTTGCAGCCTGAGTTCTCCTGGCCCCATCTCCTAGCAACTGGCTGAGCCTCCCCACTTCCCTCCCTCAAAAATCCTCCCAGGATGCTCTGGTCTCTGCTAGTCTTGGCTAAGGTCCTTGAAGAACAGGTGCCTCTGCTTTCTCTCATTTCATTGTCTTCTAACTCCCTGGCAATCTGGTTTCTGACCTCATCATTCAATTGAAACTGCTCTCTCTAAAGTTACCAATGATCTAATAAGGCTCTCTTAATTGCCACATATAATGGCCTTTTCTGCAGCCCCATCCCTCTTGATTTCTCTTCAACATTTGAATATTATCAATCACTCTCTTTTCCTGGACATTCTCCCCCCCTTCTCTAGATTTTGGGTTTTTTGATACTTTTCTCCTCCCAGCCTATGCTTATCTGGTTGATTCTCCTTCTCAGTCATCTTTGCTTCATCAACGCCTACTAATTTTGGAAGTCTGCCACAACCTTTTCCCTTTTCTTTCTAGGAGCTCTCATTTGATGACTTCATCAGCTTCCATGGTTTTATGGATCTCTAGATGACCCCCAGGTCTAATATCTCCAGCCTTAATCTCTTTCCTGAGTTGTGGACCAACATTGCTAACTGCCTTTTAGAAATTTTCAGCTAGATATTCCCTAGACATCTCAAACTCAATCTGTCCAAAACAGAACTCATTTTCTTTCTCCCTCAAATCTCTCTTCTTCCCTATTAGTGTTTGGCCACCACCACTCTCCCAAATATCCAGGCTCACAACCTCAATCACAGCTCCATTGCAAAATATTACCATTTCTTCCTTTGCCACATCTCTTGTACACGTTCTCTCTCTTCACTTGCACAGCCAGTACCTGGGCTCACTCCATTGCCCTTCACCTGGTCTGTTATAATAGCCTTCTAATTAATTTCCCTGCCTTGAATCTTCCAATCCTTCTTTCACTCATTTGCTAAAGTGATCTTCCTAAAGATCCTGGGTCTGATTATCTGCCTCTATTATTTATTTTTATTATTCATTTACTTATTTATTCAATAAACATCAGGGGTTCCTTATTATCTCCAGGATCAGATACAAATTCTTCTGTTTGCTAACTAAAAACTCTTCATTCCTTGGAACCCCCTTTTCTGTCTTCTTACATTTTAATCCCCTCCATGCTCTCTCAAATCTGACTGGCCTATTTTTTTGTTCCTTACTCCCAACACTGAATGTCTTTCCTCTATGCCTTTGCCATTGACATATAAAGGTATATGTACCTTTATATAAGGTATATAAACATGATAACCTGTCATGTTTATATACTTCATGCTCCCACTTCTGAATTACCCCGACTTCTTTCAAGACTCAAATAAATCCCACTTTCTGCAAAAGTCCTTTCCTATTCCTCCATCTGCTAGTGTTTTGCTCTCCAAGATGCTCTCTCATCCACTATGTATATATATTTTGCCTATACCTATCTACTTAAAAGCCAGTTCCACGATAGTCTGCTTGCATGGATCCTGAAAAAATGGATGATACTCTTTTGCTTTCCCACTTCTTCAATAGATGAAATTTGCTCCTATGTTCTTCTTGATGTTTTCCTTGTTATTGTCAACAAGGTCACAAATGGCATCAAGACCAGCTACCCCAACGATAATAAAACATTTAATTTGAAAAGGTTATGAGCCAAGACTAAAGTGGAGGGACAGTCGATGCACAATTTTTTGTTTGCAGATGGTTGCACACCCAATGTAGCTTCTGAGATTTGGATGCAAAAAAGTGTGGCTCAATTCTCTGCTACTTGTGCTAATTTTGGCCTGATAATGAACACCAAGAAAACACTTGTACTTCACCACACCAAGCATAGGTGGAACCATTAGTTAGAATAAAAGGAGACATTTTGAACATCGGGGGCTGAGTTCATTTACCTTGGCAGTATACTTTCCAGGGCAGTCCACAGCGATGCAGACTGACACATGCAGAGCTTGCTTGGTGTTGGGGAAGCTCTGGAGAAAAGTGTGGGAGAGAAGAGGTATCAGGCTCTTCAGAGCCCTTGTAATAATTATACTACTGTATGCTTGTGAAACCTCAACAGCACCATGCCAGAAAGGGGGATCATTTCCATTTGAATTGTCTTGGGGAGATCCTGAAGATCACCTGGTGACATCAGGTATCATTCTGAGGTCTTCTCTAGGGCTGACCTGCCAAGCATTCAAACTGCTGCACAGAGGCAACTTTGATGGGCTGGACACATGGCTCACAGGTCAAGTACACATCTACCCAAAAGGGTATTTTACTGAAAACTCACACAAGGGAGGTGCTCACATGGTGGCCAGAAGGGATACAAAGACATCCATAAGGTCTCTCTGAAGAGCTCTAGTATTGACTGAGACATGGGGAACTGTCCAGCATGACATGCTCAAAGCAGGGGCTGAGCTCCATGAGCAAAGCAAGATATGGAAGCACAAAGGAAGCTCGAATTGTGCAAACTCAGAGCCACTTCCACTCTAAATGTTCCAATGGACCACTTGTGCCCAATCTGTGATAATGCCTTTCAAATTCACTGAACTGATCAGCTACTGCCAAACTCACCTATCCTAACTCCAAGAATCTGATGTCACTGGTCTTCAAAAACAAAGAGCAAACCACAACAATCTTGTATATACCTACCTACTTACATGTTGTCTGCCTGTTAAACTCACCTATCCTAACTCCAATATTCTGATATCATTGATCTTCAAAAACAAAGAGCAAACTACAACAATCTTGTATATATCCACCTACTTGCATGTTAATCTCTGTTTAAAAAGAAGCTCTCTGAGGACAGGAACTGTTTTCTTTTTATTTGCATTTGCATCCCCAGCACTTATCTGTCACATGACAGGAACTTAATAAATATTTATTGACTAATATATACCTAGTTATTTACATGTTGTTTCCCCATTAGAATGTGCACTTCTTAATGACAAAGGCTATCTTTTTATTTGCATTTGTCACTTAGCACATAGTAGGTACTTAATAAACGTTCATATATCTGGTACCTAGCTGGTTACTTATATGTTGTTAACACAGTGCCTGCCAATGGGAAGCTTTTAGTAATTTTTTTCTGATTGGCTCCATCTTTGGCAGTTCTCTCAATATGGTTCTGAGCTCCTTTGCCATGGTTACTTTGTTCCACCTTGGCAGTTGTCATGGGAACTGAGGCAATATAGATGTCTTTGGTGCCGAAGCTCTGCCCTCCACCATTGTGTTCTACCATTCATTGTTTCTCTCTTGAGCTTTGGCCACTATTCACTATTCACTCTGGGGTTCTGCCTCTACCCTGGAGTTAGAGTAATGTTCTTTCAGGATGAGACTGCTAAGACCCATGGTCTTCTCGCTAATCAGCACCTTTCTACCCTTTTGTCAATTGGAGCAAGCAAGGGTAGGGAACCTTTTTTCAGTTATAGGCCATTTGGATATTTGTAACACCATTTGTGAGCCATACACAATCATTAACTTATAGAACTCAAGCAGTACGATGCTGTTGTACCTAGTTTACAGCTCCTTGTGGCCTGTGGTTACCTTAGCAAATGATTTTGTGGGCCTTCTATGGCCCCATGGGCCAGACATTCCCCAGCCCTGAATTAGAACTAGGCAATATCTAGCTGAGACTCAAAAGATTCTTAGTTTAAGAAACAACTCAAGATGGTGTTTATTAGCTCTCCTTATTTTAGCCCTTACATCTCATTCACAGCTGGGTTAGGAAGAATAAGTTTTATTTTTGCCTTTTCCTTGGCAAGAGTGTATGATGTGGACTATTCTTAAACAAAGATGTTTCTCAGCTGTCCTCCTATCTCTCTCATTCGAACAACTTAAGTTACACTAAGAACTATTAAATGTAATATATATATATATATATATATATATATATATATATATATATATATATATATATATATATATATTTATATATATTACAAGAGAAGAGTCTTCTCTCCAACTCCAAAGTAAAACTTTCTCTTGTGAGTTTTCTAAAACTAGTTACTAATCCATCATTGAACAAATAGTTATTGAATACTATTGGGGCCCAGAATCCCACCAGATATGATATTTATAAGATGCACTGTTAGGATTACAAGGTAATCCTAAACTATCATGATTTAGAGACAACAGAACGTTACAATGCACTTCTTGTCTTTAAAGAATGCATAATCAGGAATGAAATAATTAGAGATTTAAAGAAAGCATGGAATTAGTTACAAGACCTTACAATATATCACAAGAAAATTACTCTGGGGAATCTAATCTAATCCATTGCGGTCTTGGGAAAAAAACCACTCGATGTCTGTCTCATTGAGGAGTGAAAAATCCTGTGTGAGAGATTGGTAATTTTCTTTATCAATCAATATTATCAATATTTTATCAATATTATCAATATTAATTGAACCATTAGGTCCAGGAGTGAGAAAGGTGAAGAGACAAAAACAGATGATGAGCCAAATTACAAAATGGTGGGATCATGGAGGCAGAGAAAACTACTAGATACTATTTATCCAACTCTCCCATTGTAAGTGAGAAATGGAAGCCCACAGGGGTTAAGAGATTTGATTGAGGTTATACACTAGGAAACTGGAGAAATGGAATTTAAACTCTTGGTCTCTGACCTCAAATTCAGTGCTCTTTCCACCAAGAGCATCTATCCATCATCTGTCTATCTATCTCCCTCTCTCTCCATATGCATATACATATATACCAAATATATGTATATATATATTTATATTTAAAATAAAAATGTATTTATGTTCTGTTCTTCTCCTTAATCGTAAGGATAATAAAATCAAAAATGGTTCCAAAGTGTCTATGCCAAATCATTTTCCTTCTTAAAGTGGTCTGAAAAAAAGTCTTAGAAGTTCCCACTTTGAGGGTAACTTCCTCTAGTGCTGTTCAATTCACAGTCTAACTGTTTACTGGGCTAATGGCATCCTTTCAGCAGAGAAAACATTTATACTTAAGGTCTGAAGTGGTTAACAGAAGCTGTGATGGAGGATGTGAAGTGACTTTCTGGGGAAGAAGGGGCCATTCAGCTTCTCCTTCTTCACTTGACCTGCAAATGGACTACTCTTAGAAATCATGCTGACAATTAATGTCGGGCATCCAGGGGTTCCCAAGTACCGCAGGCCTATGGGTTGGCGGAGCAGACTCATGATTTGCTGCAAAAGAGAATTGCATTTGTCTATCCAGAAGGAAGGAAGTCAGATTTCAGAGGGAGCAACGATAACAATGACAAGAAAAGAAGTCACTTCTTAGTTCTGAACAAAAAGGCCTCCTGAAATCTCTGAAGGAAACAGGTGGTGGATATATATCTGTAGTCCTCCTTAGGGAGGGAAGTTAAGGGTGTGTAATCATGAAGAGTCTTGTTTTCAGCAGGTTGAACTTATCATTTCGCTCCCAGTGTGCTGAAATGCCATCCTTGGGATAATTTGTTTTTTTTTGTTTTTTTGTTTTTTTTATTCTTATAATTCTTTTTTTTTTAAATTTTTATTTTATTTTATAATTATAACATTTTTTTGACAGTACATATGCATGGGTAATTTTTTACAACATTATCCCTTGCACTTACTTCTATTCAGATTTTTTCCCTTCCTCCCCCAACCCCCTCCCCCAGATGGCAAGCAGTCTTATATATGTTAAATATATTACAGTATATTCTAGATACAATATATGTGTGTAGAACCGAATTTTTTGTTGCACAGGAGGAATTGGATTCAGAAGGTAAAAATAACAGTTTACACTCATTTCCCAGTGTTCCTTTTCTGGGTGTAGCTGATTCTGTCCATCATTAATCAATTGGAATTGGATTAGCTCTTCTCTATGTTGAAGAAACTTGGGATAATTTGTACTTCTCTACAGCAGTGATGATTAATTTTTAATTCTGTACCTTCAGGTGAGAAAATTTTGAATTTACAATATGATGAATGTGTCTATAAAGCAGCCCTCTTTCATGATGATATCTTAAGATTATCATTCATTCACTCATCAGTATTACTCTGGGCCAGCACTTCCATTGTGTGGGACATGGGAAGATCTCGGAGCAGATGGGCCTGGGTATTGTTACCAGTCCGTGAGATGTCAGTTGATATGAGGTATCCTAGCTCTGACCACAATAACATTTAATTTAATGTGTTGAACAACAGCATGCATTTCAGGACAAATAAGTCAAGAAAGCTGGCGTTCTGTGTTTAATTTGAGAGCCCTGAGCAACATGACCCTGAATCTTTTAATGCTAGAAATAGCTTCTTTGGGGAGATTAGTGGAGGGAAATCTAGATTTGGGAGGGGGGACTACCAAAACCCAAAAGAACTTTAGTGGACTATTTTGGCAGCATCTCTGATAGCACTGAGGATGGCACAAGGATAACGGTTCCCTTTTATAGAGGAAATAAACCAGAGATGAGCTCTCAAAAATGAAAATTTGAAGACACCAGAGAAACAATCCAATGAGAAGGAAAAAAGGGAAGTTGTCTGAAGAATAATGCTCAACTGCATTTTTATTGAAACTTGTATGGAAGATGGATAAATGGATTAGTAACAGAGGATGGATTCAAAATCAATAAATGAGAAAAAGAATGGTATTAGAAAAAAAATCAAAGCTCAGAATGAGCTGAGATGGGCAAAGAAAGCTAAGGAAAACAAAAAGGGGGATTGTATCATTTTGTTTTTTAGCTACTTTGAGAAAAAGAAAGATGGGATCACTGCATGAGATGGACAGGCTGGTGATAAGGGACAATGGAGAGATGTCCCAATGGAACGGCTAAACTTCTATCTGAAAAATGGTGATTTTTGGATTAGAAAGGACAGAACATAAGTTAAATCCATATTAAGTAGGGAGCTAGTAAAGGAGTGTTTAATTGTCGTTAATGAGTCTTCAACTCATCAGACCCAGATTACATCACAGGGTTCTGAAGGAAATGACTGATGTGATCATTAAGTCACTTGTATCCACGCCAGGCATGTTAAATTGCCACCATCATGTTAACCTTCAATTTCCCTTCAGACTCTGATGGAGATAGCCCAACACTCTGAGCTCAAGCGCCTTGGAAAAGCACCAGACCTACTTCTTGGCCAGCCTTACACACATATTGACAGGAGAAATCATTGCAGAGAGGGGTCGCAATTTCCTGATCATTAAGGATCAACTGCCACCAGGAATCAAATTGGTACAGGAGTGTAATTCTATCCCAGCCTTACAGATAGTGCCCAGTGCTTAGCACAGAACTTTGCACATAGTAAGTGCATAATAAATGCTTCATTCATTCATGGTTTAATGTTAAACTGACTTTTTTTTTTTTTATTTTTGCAGAGATTTTCTGGGTTTTTTTGTTACTATATCCAGTGCTGTGCTCCAGGTACTTAAAACAAATTTATTGGATTGGATTGAATTGTAACTTGGTAGGAAGTCTCCAGATAACTGACTCAAGAGAGCTGTACTTGATCTTTTGTTGTTTCTTATAAAGGTATAGATGGCAAGCTTTTCAGATTTTCAGGTGGTTTAAGGTTGGGGGATATAGTTAACACATTGTTTGACAGAATGAGGATTTAGAAAGATCTGAACAGACTAGACTATGAGCTTAATCTAATAAGAAATTCAATAAAGACAAATGTAAAGCCTCAATTTGGGATAAACAAATTCAATAAAATGAAGAAATAAGAGTTCATTTGCAAAAGAGTTAGGGATCTTAGTGGATTGCCATCCTAAGATTAGTCAACAGTATGATATGGCAGCCAAGAATGCTAACACAATCTTAGATTGCCTAAAGAGGGGAATTTGTCCGAGACTGGGAAAATGAACTTTGCAAGGGTTCGAGCCTATGTTAAGTATTGCCTTCAGAACCAGGTAACACATTTTAGGAAAGTCATTGGGTTTATAAGCTGGAGAGTCTGTTGAGTAGGGTAACCAAGATGATGAATGATCTTGGAGGAATGATAGGAGTAATTGGGGATATTTAATTCTGGAAAAGTGAAACTTTAGGGTGAAAGATAACTTTCCTCAAACTCTTTTAGTATTTCAAGGTTGGCACGTGGAAGAGGAATTTGACTTTTTTTCTACTTGATTCCAACGGTCAGAACAATGAGAAGTTATAAAGAAACCAATTTAAGCCGGATATCAGGAAAAAAAACAAACAAAAAAACTTCCTGACAATTAGCAGAGTTGTCCAAAAAGGGAATGTGCTGTTCCATAAGTTACCTCCCCCTCGATGGAGATCTTCAAGTAAATGCTGGGTGATCATGTCAAGTGTTCAAGTAAAATATATCTTAGATCATCTCTCTGAGCTTCTTGAGATTGGGGACTGCAGAGACTTAATGCATACATACCAGGCTCTCTTTTCCTCCTTCTTTCTCCTATACTTAGGTGTGTGCTAGAGCCAGCTCATACCAGCTTGCTTGTAAGAAGTGACTGTTAAATTTTACAGTACTTAGAAGCAAGCGATTGGCAAAAGCAACAAATCAGGGCTGGATTAATTGTTCTATTGATTATCAAAACTGATAAAATGACTGAGAAAATGTCAATAAGGTAAAATAAATTAAAAAGTGTGTCACGTGTACATTTTTTCCCCCCTGCAGGACCAGTTGTTAAACATTTACAGGCACTGGTCTGCCTATGCCCCCTCTCTCTCCCATTAAGTGTCAACTTCTTGATTTATCTTTATGCTTCAGATGTGAGATTATCTGAATGGTATTTGGGTAAAAATTATATTTCCCTGGCCCTGAGCTGATCCCTCCTGAGGAAGGCTTGATTTAGTCAGAACTAACAATGAGTAAGAATCCCTTCAGCATTTACTATTACCACACACACACACCCTCTACTCCCACACCCATCCTCCTCCACCCTACCCCCTCCCTTCACCTGCCAAAAGCCTGGAGGAAAACAGGCTCATTAGGTCTCAGGTTTCCTTGGCTTTTGCCCATCCACATGCTAAATCACCTGCCTGGAATAATTCTTTCATTGCAGGTTTGACAGAGGTATAATGTGTTGACTCAAATCAGAAAAAATTATTTAATTATTGCTGTTTCCTCTTTCTCCAACTGCTTTTTTGGTTCACTGAAAGTTTTGAAGCCACTTTTCAGTTACTATTTGCAATTTTTTTTTTTTTTTTGCCTTGTTACAGGAACAATTAATTAAAAATGGTACCACTGAACTCTGTTGATTCATTTAGCACTGCTGAGCTAATGAGGTGTAAATCCTACAGACTTCTGCATGGTACAGCTGACATGGTAATTTATATCAATTGGTGTGATTAGTATAAGTCTTCAATCATTCCATTGTGTCTCTCTGCAATCTGTCATAGCTCTAATAGGGAAAGCTTAACTTTGAATTGGTGTCCAGTGGGAGAAAGGGCTTTTTGGAGCTGACTAAAAGTGAAAACTCCAGAATGAAAGATCATGGATAGGAGAAAATATGCCCGTTTCCTCGTCAGAGTTTGTACTTTTTATACCTGAGTTGTTAGTTTAATTTCGTAGCCTTCAAGTGGTGGGATATTTACCCCTTGGGAGAAATAACTGGTTTGGCTGAGGACAAATTGCTAGGCTTTGTCATCTATTATCAGCTTATTATAGGGTCCGCCTGCAAACATCCACAGACAATAATGATAGTAGTGTCCATTTTGTTAGGATTTAGAGCAGCGAATGATAATTTATTGTAATGAGATCTATTCTAACGAACTCTTCTTACAATTAAAATGTTTTAGAAAGCTTTTCTTTTCTCCTGGGTCTCACCAGGAAAGCGCGATATGGACAAAAGTATGTACCAAGCTGCCACTGGGCAGAAATGCTCATTGACTTTGCTAAATGTCAGAGAATAGGCCATCTCTTTCAAGCTCTTTTTTCAAATGTTTGAAAATCCATTTTCATAAATTACTGATATGAATTAAAAGTCATTCATTCAGAGGAATCTTGAAATAGCCTGTGCTAATTGGGGAGTTTGGGATGTAACATTCCTAGCACTGTGGAAAATGTCAGCACGACTGGAACGACCAAAGCTGGACCATCCTGGACCTAGACAGAGAGTTGGAAGAGAAGTCCTTAGAAGTGCTTGGGAAAGGTTACTATTTCCTCCATGCTGCTTGTAGGTCACCCTTCTCTTATTCCCTTTCTTTCTTTCTTTTTTTTTTTTTTTTTTTTTTTTCCCCCTGAGGCTGGGGTTAAGTGACTTGCCCAGGGCCACACAGCTAGGAAGTGTTAAGTGTCTGAGACCAGATTTGCACTCAGGTCCTCCTGAATTCAAGGCTGGTGCTCTATCTACTGCGCCACCTAGCTGCCCCCTACCCTTCTCTTATTCCCAGCCCAGTATCATGCTACGGCTAACTATGGCATTACATTGACAGAACACGTCTAGGCTTTGGGAAAGTACTCTTTCCCAGGAATTGAATCAGTCAAAATTGAGGAACAGACACATTTTGGTTTGTAGCACCTTTTCTTCCTTTTGCTCCTTCTCTCTAGGACTCATGAATGATGCTATAACTACATAAGGATCTGATTTGTGTCCCAAAGTTGCCACCAAGTCCCAGAAGAGACATACTTCCCCCACTGATATCTCCTCCCATATATAATCTACTCAGGATTTCCATGACATTCCAAATGCCCAAAATATCAACTAAGGGAGAAAGACAATACAATTGAATGTAATTTTGAATTGTCCTGGGTTTCCATACTTGAGAGCATCATTACTAAATTTTGGAATCTTGAACCCATTCTTCCTCTGTGTGTGAATTGGTAGAAGAATATGGCCCTGGAATACTTATGGACTGTTATGTTTTGACTGTTCCTACTTTTGCTTTCTATTTAATAAATGTTGTGATTATTCTTGTTTAAATAAATGCTCTTATTTAATGTTTTATGTTTGGGAGTTAATATTGTCATTGCAATTGATTTAAATAAATGTAAAGAATACCAGTGGAGGCTCAGAGCTACTGCAGTGAGTAATAAAAGTGTATGTATATATATATATATATTTGTCTGCCCCCACCCCCCCAAGGTTACCCCTGGGATTTTGGGAGTAAGTTGTAGCCAAATGGCTACTCCAACTGGAGAACTACCTACCTCTAAAAGTGTGAATACTCCATCGTAGTTAAGGAAAAGAGAGCCTAGGTGGAATTGAGGAATAATGTCATTTGTCATAATATTACATTCATTTTTGAATATATCCTGTTGACTATGCTATTAAACAACCCAATGCTATTGTTGTTACAAAGGTTTTAAAAAGTAGGGAGGGAGAACAGTTCAGCAAAACCAATGTGTCAACAGATTTAAATAGTATATGCAATATTCCTTAACCATGGTCCTCTACCTGTACAAAGAAAGGAGAGAAGAACATTTTCTTTACTCTTCCTCAGGGCCAATCTTGATTATTATAATCACACGAGTTTTGCTTTCTTTTAATTCTTTCCATTTGCATTGTTGTAATTATTTTATATGTATATATATATGTTTCTTATTTTATTTACTTCACTCTGAACCAGTTCATAAGACTTTTTTCAAGCTTATCTTTCTATTTGTGGTTTCTTACAGTGTTTGGAATATCCTGTTGGATGCATGTTATCACATTTTGTTTAGCCTTTTCCCAATCAACGCACTCACTTTGTCTCTATATCACACAAAAAAATAAAAATTGTTTTTCACCATCTCTGCAACTTCTATTTATCACTCCTAATTATGCTCCATAGTAATTAGCGAAATTAATAAATTTAATTTCTACTCCATGTGATAGCTCTTTAAATGTAAAATGGAGATAATTATACAACTTACTTCTAGAGGATCAAATAAGATGACATATGTAAAGCGTTTAACACCAAAAGTAGGCATTTAATAATTGCTCGTTCCTCTTCCTTGCCCCTGAGCCCCACAAACCCCAGTCCCTTTCACTGACCCTCCTCTAACAAGATTTCCTGTTTGTCGGTGTCCCGCTTAATATGTGAGTCCCAGAACTGAACCCAGTTTGGATGTAATCTGACTAGGGCGAGGTAAAGTCGGATTATCACCTCTCTTGTTCCGGACGATGTACCTTAATTAATGAAACCCAAGACAGCTTTTTTTAGCTACCGTGTTAAGCAGTGTACTGACTCACTGATTTGTAGCTCGCAGATTTAGCCACCAGGGTTCTATCAGCCTGTGATTGTGCAGTTGACTTTACTGATTCCTATTAAATTCAATCTTCCACAGAAGTCCTTCTCTGGTGCCTTATTGTGTCATGGTAGGGACTTTGAGCTACCTAAAAGACACCAGCAAATCACAGAGTTTGACAGATTCTACCGTTCCCAAAAGACACTGAACAGGGTCCTGGCAAGATCCTGCTTTCTTTTCCCCAAAGACCAGTTTGGTTAAGTACAGAGGGAGCTTGTCCCTGGTGGGTTGGCCATTTGCTGATAAATTATTTGATCTTGATGATCTCAAAAATTACACACACACACACACACACACACACACACACACACGTTCTTTAGTTTTTGTCTTAATGTAGTTTGAGTGAGATTTGAAAGTCTCAAGTGCAGCAGAAGGTACAGTGGCTATGATACTGATGTTGCCAAGGGAAACACCCAAGGGGCACGTGGCTGGAGATGGGTGTCCAGTTACAGTCCTGGGGTCCGGGAGCAGGGAGGAGCCCCACCATCTGGTCTTGGAGTGCCTGACCCCACCCTTGCATTTTACATGCCCTAAATCGGGGCTTAAGAGGTAGGATGGCTGCCAAGGCTGTTAGCCCTAGCTGTCCTGGTCCACAGCTGATGCTTCTAAGGAGAAAATTCGCATGTAGCATGGAAAATTAGCGTACCACCAGATAAAACACAGTTCAACATGGGAGCAGGCAGAGGGAAAGCAAACCAAGAAAATTTTACTAAGGGGAAATACGATAAGAACAAGGCAGTCAGGGAAGATGGACACAGAGTAGATCTGATGGCATCCCAAACCAATAAGCCAGAGTGAGTTTTTATAAGGGTTTTTATCTGGTTCAAGCATGACCAAGCATTGGGGAAAAAGGAAGGAAGAGCCCAGATTTTCTGGGTAAGGTAAAATCTGCACTAGTGCTAACTCATCCTGGGGAACTGATGATCAACTGGTATTTTTGTTCTTATTTTGAAACAGTGACTCAGTGGATTTCTTTGTTTAGTAGGGAAGAAGATAATACAATTTTTGCTTATTCATTGATAGTGGCAGAGCGATAGAAAAGAAACCAGAGTTACGGAGTGCTAAGAAGCAGAGTTTTACATCATCTATAAATATAAATTTTACTATTGGTCCTAAAAAAATATGAGAACCTGTTCCATGGGATCGAGGTCTGAAGACCAGTGAGAACCAAAAAGATAATGTGTTCAAATCCTGCTTCTGACACTCAGGAACTGTTTGACCAGAGTCAAATCACTTAACCTCTTTGATCCTGGTTTTCTTCACCTAGAAAATGAGGAGGTTGCTCTAACTGACCTCTACTATCCCTCAATCTATGATCTGATGAAAATATAATAATAATTGTAATAGAATATCATGTGATATAACAACCTAATATGATATATATAAAATAAGGCAGAACTTAATCTAATCAAGTTTGTTTTGTGTATAAAGGAAACCCCCAAACAGGAGAAATTTGCAGCTAAATGAAAAGATAACTCCCAAATCTTTCTTAGGCAAATAAAGGACTTAAACAAAATTTGTTTGTGTATCCAAAAACAAGAAAAATTTTATCATGGGGGACTGGTCATGTCAAATTATAGAGTTGTGAGTTTTTTTTAAAATAAAGACTTATAAAAAGATTTTGTTGGGTGATAGCTCATTTGAAAGTTCAATTACCTAGAAAATCTGGGAGCAAAATAAACCTTGAAGCATAAACCATTTCAACTTTTTTTTTTTCAGATAAACTGATATGCTAGGGAGGATGGTTTCCCTTTTTTATATCATACTGAAGGCAATTACTTTAGAAAAAAATGGTCATTTATTTAATGAAAACTTTCCTTTTTAACATCTTGCTTATTTTAAATGTTCCTGGAGGAAAAGCAGTATTCATCTGTGTGGTTTATACACATTTCTATCAAGATAGAGGTCTTGGTATTCTATTCATTAAGACCAACTAAGCAAAAACAAAAAGCATTGAAATCGACCTCTCAAGAGACAGAAAACTGGTTGCCATTATGGGAATCATTTCTGAAACATCTCTCTGGGTATAGTTAGACTACTGACATGTTAGAACAAACCCTAAAGTCAACATAAAATTAGAAGGAGGAATAAAGTTGAGAAGATATGATGTGCCATTAAAGCAACTCCAACAAAACTCATTTAAACAAATTATTGATCTGAAACATGGAAAACAGGTAAAGGAAGAGGTACCATCAAGTATGATCACCATTTCCTAAAAGTTTTAAATAATGTTAGTCTAAGAAATAGACTAGTTGATCAGTGGAATAGGTTAGATTTACAGGACAAGATAGTGAATAAAAATAGCAATCTAGTATTTGTCAAACCCAAAGGTCCCAACTTTTGGGATAAGAATTCATTATTTGACAAAAACTGCTGGGAAAACTGGAAATTAGTATTGCAGAGACTAGGCATGGACCCACACTTAACACCACATAAGATCAAAATGGGTCCAAGATTTAGGCATAAAGAACGAAATCATACATAAATTGGAGGAACATGGGATAGTCTACCTCTCAGACTTGTGGAGGAGGAAGGAGTTTGTGACCAGAGGAGAACTAGAGATCATTATTGATCACAAAATAGAAGATTTTGATTACTTCAAATTAAAAAGCTTTTGTACAAACAAAACTAATTCAAACAAGATTAGAAGGGAAGTAACAAATTGGGAAATATTTTTACAGTTAAAGGTTCTGATAAAGGTCTCATTTCCAAAATATATAGAGAACTGACTCTAATTTATAAGAAATCAAGCCATTCTCCAATTGATAAATGGTCAAGGGATATGAACAGACAATTTTCAGATGATGAAATTGAAACTATTTCCACTCATATGGAAAAGTGTTCCAAATCACTACTGATCAGAGAAATGCAAATTAAGACAACTCTGAGATACCACTACACACCTGTCAGAATGGCTAAGATGACAGGAACAAATAACGATGAATGTTGGAGGGGATGTGGAAAAACTGGGACACTAATACATTGTTGGTGGAGTTGTGAAAGAATCCAGCCATTCTGGAGAGCAATCTGAAACTATGCCCAAAAAGTTATCAAAATGTGCATACCCTTTGACCCAGCAGTGTTACTACTGGGCTTATGTCCCAAGGAAATACTAAAGAAAGAAAATGGACCTGTATGTGTCAAAATGTTTGTGGCAGCCCTTTTCATAGTGGCTAGAAACTGGACAATGAATGGATGCCCATCCATTGGAGAATGGTTGGTATATTATGGTATATGAACGTTATGGAATATTATTGTTCTGTAAGAAATGACCAATAGGAGGAAAACAGAGAGATTTGGAGAGACTTACATCAACTGATGCTGAGTGAAATAAGCAGAACTAGGAGATCATTATACACTTCAACAATGATACTGTATGAGGATGTATTCTGATGGAAGTGGATATCTTCAACACAGAGAAGAGCTAATCCAATTCCAATTGATCAATGATGGAAAGAATCAGTTACACCCAGAGAAGAAACACTGGGAAATGAGTGTAAACTGAGCATTTTTTGTTTTTCTCCCCAGGTTATTTTTACCTTCCGAATCCAATTCTTCCTTTGCAACAACAACAACAACAAAATTCGTTTCTGCACATATATATTGTACCTAGGATATACTATAACACACTTAATATGTATGGGAATGCCTGCCATCTAGGGGAGGGGATGGAGGAAAGGAGGGGAAAAATTTGGAACAGAAGGGAGTACAAGGGATAATGTTGTAAAAAATTACCTATGCATATGTACTGTCAAAAATGTTATAATTATAAAATTAATAAAAAAGATCTGTGTCTAGAAAAAGAACAAAATCAATTTATTACACATAAATAAGATGCTTTCTGAAATTTTATATAGTCATCAGAAACTGTTACTAGTATAACCACTTCAAATGAAAAAATGCTTATACAAATGTATGCCTAAAGCTATTTGACAGTTTTCATTTTGGGTTTTTTTTGGGGGTATTAGAAATATAAAAAAAAATCACTCCTGTAAAAAAAAAATAATGTTAGTCTTCAGGGGGAAAAAGGAGGCTAGAAATTGCTTCAGCCAGTAAATACCTAATCTCTTTCCAAAGAGAGAGAGATGAAAGTTAAGGCAAGCAGTGTTGGGGAATGGTTGAACAAATTGTGGTACAAGACTTCGATGTGTTGTAAGAAAGATGAACACAATAGCTCTGAGAAGCATGGGAAGATTTACATTAGTAAACTGAAGTAAGCAGAACCAGGGAAAACTATATACAATCACTACAACAATGTAAATGGAAACAACAGCAAATCAATTGAAAATGCTACAAAAACTGTAAAGAACTTGTGATCCTGGTCCCAAAGTAGAGATATGAGATGATAACTTCTTGCTTCTTTGCAGATGGTGTAAGGGTAAGAAGTGGGAATCCATGATTGTACAATATTCATATGCCAGATTTATTTTTTATTTTTTATTTTTTTGCAATGTATTGAGCTATTTTGCTGACTTTTTCCTCTTTTTTTTTCTTTCTTTTTTTTTTTTAAGAGCTCCCAATTCTCCAGACTTTCTCCACTTTGGCTTTCCTCCCTTCCAGCTTTTCATCTCTTTTAATGTATTGTCTTTTCCCATGAGAATGTAAGGTCCTTGAGGGCAGGAGTTGTCTTTCTATTTGTATTTGTACCTAGCACTTAGGACAGTGCATGATACTTAGCAAATGCTTAAAAAATGCTTGTACATTAGAGGGGAAAAAAAAATCTTTGTTAGAATGGATTATTTTCTGCTGGAAAAGGAGGGTTGCAAGGGAATTTAGGTGAGATGAAAACAAAAGATTTTTTTTAATTTTTAAAAAATTAATTTTATAATTATAATTTTTGACAATACATATGCATGGATAATTTTTCTTTTACAACATTATCCCTTGTACTCACTTCTATTCTGAATTTTTCCCACCTTCCCTCCACCCCCTCCCCTAGATGGCAGGCAATCCCATACGTGTTAAATGTGTTATAGTATATCCTAGATACAATATATGTGTGTAAAACCGGATTTCTTGTTGCACAGGAAGAATTGGATTCAGAAGATAAAAATAACCTGGGAAGAAAAATAAAAATGCAAATAGTTTATACTCATTGCCCAGTGTTCCCTCTCTGGGTATAGTTGTTTCTGTCCATCATTGATCAACTGGAAGTGAGTTGGATCTTCTTTATGTTGAAGATTTCCACTTCCATCAGAATACATCCTCATACAGTATTGTTGTTGAAGTGTACAGTGATCTTCTGGTTCTGCTCATTTCACTCAGCATCAGTTGATTTAAGTCTCTCCAAGCCTCTCTGTATTCCTCCTGCTGGTCATTTCTTACAGAACAATAATATTCCATAACCTTCATATACCATAATTTACCCAACCATTCTCCAACTGATGGACATCCATTCATCTTCCAGTTTCTAGCCACTACAAAAAGGGCTGCCACAAACATTTTGGCACACACAGGTCCCTTTCCCTTCTTTAGTATTTCCTTGGGATATAATCCCAGTAGTAGCACTGCTGGGTCAAAGGGTATGCACAGTTTGATAACTTTTTGGGCATAATTCCAGATTGCTCTCCAGAATGGTGAAAACAAAAGATGTTAATAAAAATCTTACAGATGTAGTCTGACCTGACCTCTCCTCCTTCCCTCCCCCTCCTAATATGGGTTTTACTTGTGAGTTATTATCACTGAAGGAACTTGACATTTTATCCAAGGACAAAAGTCATCTAGTATGAGAAGCTATGGATGGGTTTCAAGAAGGTACTACAGTAGGTGGTCAGAGAGCCACCACAGTAGATTCAACTCATGTTTTTAAACTCTTGAGATTCTTTTATTATTATTTTTGAGTCTCATCTGACTTTTCAAGTTCCCATTTGGAGGTTTTCTTAGCAAAGATTTTAGTGATTTGCTGTTTCCTTCTCCAGCTCATTCTACAGGTGTGTAACTAAGGCAAACAGGATTAAGTGACTTACCCAGGATCATATAGCTAGTAAATGTCTGAGGCTGGATTTGAACTCGGGAAGATGCCTCGTCTGGATGTCATATATTAATTTGTTATTCCTTCAAACTTCATGTTGTCTGCAAATCTGATAAACATGGCACCTGGTCTTTACCGAGAGCTTGATATAATGATTTAAAAAAACACAAATCTCTGAAATGCTTTACTGGAGACTCTCCTACAAGCCATTCCCTTTCCTCAGTGGCAACATTTGGGGCTGCAGCCATTCCACTGTTTCTGGGCCCATCTAATATTGCATTACCTGGCACGCATCTTTCCTATTTCCCATAAGAAAAGCATGAGAGTCTCTTTCAAATATTTCATTGAAATACAGGCACCGATAGTGCCAGAATTCCTCTGATCTACTTGTCTAATTCCTCTGTCCAAAAAGAAAATGAGTTAATCTGGCGTGACGAGTTCTTAACAAACCTTTGTTCTCTATTTGAGATGACTGTTACTCTTGCCCTCTCTTATTAACACATTTTAGAATTTTGCCAGGAATCCAAGGGGAAGCTCACTGCTCTATCTCATTTACAGCTTTCATTCTTTTTGCTTACAAGAGCATCATTTGCCCTCTTCTCATCCTTTTCTATTTTCTGCAGAAATCGCTGAGAGAGGCTCAGCAATCACACCTGTCAGTTTGCTCACTATAGTTCATCTGGGTCTTGAACCCAGCAAGGACAGTTGGTGCTCCCTGACTAGCTCCCTACTTATCTTGATTTTTCACTCCCTATTAGCCATTTCTATTTGGACCTTTCCAATCCAAAGGTCATTCTTCTTGGCAGATAAAAAAAGAAGCAAAACTAGAATTAAAAGCTTTACTAGCCCACTGTTGCCAGTTACCATCCATTGTGTTTTTTCTCACTGAGTAGCAGTCCCATACCTTTTTCTTTTCTCCAATGAAGCTTACAAAAACCCATCCTTTTTCCCTTCAGCTTTCCTCACCAGCCAAAACTTATTCTGAGCTTTAGCATCTCTTGCCACATTGTTGAATTCACTCTATTACTTTCCTTGCCTCTGTAATTGGGGGACTGACCATGAGTTCCCATTTGAAGGTTTATAACATTTCTCCTTCTTACTTTAATGCAGCCAGGAAGTGAGACTGATCTGGCTGGCTAGTGTTTTCTGAATACGTTCCAAGTGGAGTCTACAGCCAATTAAAGTTTTTCTTTGCCATGTAGGAGAATATGTGCATGTGGTCTGAAGTGAGGAACTTTTATTCCTTGGCATTATGACCTTCCAGAGACAAAGTAAACCCCAGGTTCCAAGTAAAGAATTATTTAACATGTCTTGGTCAACCTGCCATCTGGTGGGGGGGGGGGAAAGGAGGGGAAAAATTAGAACAAAAGGTTTGGCAATTGTCAATGTTGTAAAATTGCCCATGCTTATATCTGGTAAATAAAAAGTATTAAAAAAAAGAATTATGCTGTGTACATTCATGTAAACTGGGCTCTCACCTCCTACTCAGTTATACCCCCATCTTTTGAATAGATCTTTATAAAATGTAAGTTAGTGGGTGAGTTCCTCATCCATTTTCATTGATCTCTTTGGACAAGGACTTTACCAGAATGGATTTTCTTTGTCTTTAGCACTTACTCTTGGGAGCTGTCCCTTTTTGTTTGGACTTACCCCTGTAGAATTTTTCACCTTCCATTAAAATCTCTACTTTATCTTTTTTGCCATCTATATTTTGTATCAGTGTATAGCTTTGGGTTTTACTGTGACCTCTCCTTTTGGATATTGTTTTCTGTGAATTACTCATCCTCTCTGAATTGATTCTTTTTCATGTTGTTAACTCTACTTTCTGTCTTATTTATCTTGGCAGATAGGTATTTGTGGGCAGTTTTCTCCTTCTCTCTCCAAATTTTGGATTAAAGAAAGACCTTTTCTTCAGATTTATAAGCCTCTGGGCAAATACAAGCCCTCTTTTGATACACTCCAATCCTGATCTAGATCCTGCGATTCTCTCCCTTCTTCCTCAGAAATCCACATCCTTTTCAGACTTTTATAACCACTTGTTCATCTTCCAAATCTGGTTCTTTCTACCAAAACACTTGCTGTAATTTTGCAGCAGTGATTTAAAAAATTGTTTTTAAAAATCACTTCTACCCCAAAGTGTTTGATGTTTTGCCTACAAATTAATAACCCTAAGCAATGATTTCTAATTTCCTTCTGATGGCATGTATCATTTGTCCCCCACATGAATTGTACAGTGGTCTTCATTTTTGACAGGTTCCAGGAGGCTCTTTGTTATGTACCAGATACACGGGAAGAGAGCCAATTTCTCTGTCATCAGGTTGACAAATGACTGCTTTGTCAATCTTCATCGAGGGAATCAACCGCTACCATTACTCATCTCATCTCTCTCTCTCTTTTTTTTTCCATCCTCTCTCCTGATCATGTCACTAATGATACCTCTATCCAGGGCCCTCTTGTCTTCTCTCTATACCAAATTACTTTGTGATCTTAGTGGCTCCCATTGATTCAATTATCATCTCCACAGTGATGATTCTCAGACCCACTTATCCAGCCTTGACCTCTTTCCCTAAAGTCCAGACTCAGATCTCCAACTGTCCTCTGAATATCTCAAGACTGAATGTTCTATAAATATCTAAAGTGTAACATGTCCAAAACTGAACTCCTTATTTCTCCCTCTTTTTGTCCCATTTGGAACTTCCTTGTCACAGTTGGAAGGCATTACCGTTACGAGTCACTCAGGTTTATAGTCTAGATGTCATCCTTGAATCTTCACATTCTCTCCCCATATTTGTTCTGCTGTCAAATCTTTATTGCAAATAGGCTTTTGGTTGTTTTCTCTACTCTCTTTACTCTTCCCACTCCAGTCCATCTTCTACTCAGCTATTAAATTAATCTTACTAATATGTAATTCTGATTATGTTTTATTCCCACATACTCCCCTCCACCATTAATTCAATAAACTTCATTGGCTCCCTATTACCTCCAGGATCAAATATAATATCCTCTGCTTCACCTTCAAAGTTCTTTCTTTCCTGTCTTTTATACCTTATATCCCCTTCTTTTCCAATGACATTGCCTCCTTGCTATTCCTCTCACAAGACTCTCCATCTAATGCCTCTGAGCAATAACATCCCCAGTGTCTGGAATTCCCTCCCTCCTCATTGCTACTTCCTGGCTTCCTTGATTTCTTGCAAGTAAAATCCCACCTTCTGCAGGAAGCCTTTCCCAGTCTCCCTCAAGCCTAGTCCCATCTCTCGGTTGATTATTTCCAACTTATCCTTGTATGTAGTTTTTACATGGTTGTCTGCCCCATTAAATTGTAAACTCCCTGAGAACAAGAACTAGTTTTAGACTTTTTTTTTTTTTTTATTCCCAGTACCTAGCATAGTGGACAGTATATAGTAGGTGCTTATTGATTGTAGCTGTGGAGTCACATCATTTTTCTTTGAAGCACTAGAAACTAATTCCTCCTTAGACCATCTAGCTCCAGCCTCTCTTGGAAGAGACTCAAGCCTCTTATTCAGCTTTGTATGCTCTCTGATATATTATTATACCTCCAGACACCTCACTCAGGTCTCTCTAGCCTCTTTTTCTTAGAAACAATTTTTTCCACCTTTCAAGGAAGTATCTCTGAATAAAAAAATAATAAATCTTAAATAAATATTAAAATATGAAATAGTAACTATTGAATGATTAATAAATGTTTATTGAAATGAATGAAGAAATAGCACACTAGAAAGCAAAAGTGGCCCTAAATTTGGAGCAGAGAACGTGGGTTCAAATCTTGACTTTGCTCATTATGTATCCCTATAACCTTAGGGTTTTAATTTACTCATAATACTAAATAAGGAAGTTAAACTAGATCAGATCTTTTTTTTTTTTTTTAATTTAATACAGCTTTTTATTTTCAAAACATTTCCAAAACATTTCTCCCTTCCTTCCCTCCACTGCTTCCCTAGATGGCAAGTAATCCAATATATGTTAAACATGTTAAAAATATATGTTAAATCCAATATATATGTATATATACATTTATACAATTATTGTACTGCATAAGAAAAATCAGATCAAAAAGGAAAAAAAATGAGAAAGAAAACACACTGAAAGCAAACAGCAAAAAGAGTGAAAATGTTATGTTGTGATCCACACTCAGTTCCCGCAGTTCTCTCTCTGAGTGTAGATGGCTCTCTTCATCACAAGATCATTAGAACTGGTCTCAAGTTCTTAATCTGGGTCCATGAATTTATTTTTCTTAATTGATTAAAATGTTACCATGAGTTTTTGAGACCCCCTGTGTTTGGATGGACAAATTCCAATATAATTGGTCTCCTTTGTAACCCTATATAATTTATTGGAAAACGTTATTTTAGGGTCCCCAGTTTCTGCAGACATTGTCAAAGAGGGTCTGTGACACAACAAAGATTAAGACAATCCTTTACATCCCTTCCGTCTCCAAGTCTAGGCCCTTATGAATTGAAACTAAAATCAATTGAGTGCCTTCTCCCATCTGGGTCATCCTAACAGGCATGAGGACATAGCCCCTACCTTTAAGGAGCAGCATTAGAGCTCTTGTGGTATTTGGCAAATCCTGAGGCGACCTAATTTCTCCAGAGATAAATTGAGGATTGTGATTATTTTTAGCCTCAGGACATGGCCAGTCTTATTTGAATGAACTTTTAGAGAGAGGCTCAGGCTGACCTTTTTCTCTTCTCCTCAGGAGAGGCAGCTTAGGAAAGAAAGAAGCACATTGGGCATTGGGCTTCTTGCCCTTGCCACTGGCTTGGCTTTGGACCCTAGTTTAGGGGAGAAAGGCCTCCAGAAAGGGAGCCAGACTCCCCCAGAGGCAGACCACAAGCATTATTTCTAGGGCTCTTGGTTTCCTAAAAGCATAGAGAAAGGCAGATAATGGCTTTGGCCACCCACCACATTATCCCTAGGCCAATCTGATTCTAGGACTTAGACTGGCAGGGACCCAAGAGATGTTTGCACATCCCCATTTATTTTACAGATAAGAAAACTGGAGTTTATGGAGGTTAAACAATTTTGACCCAGAAAATACCAAGAGTCAAATTTGGAATCCAACCTTTTCCTCCCTATTGGACCACACATTGTTCTGTTTCTCCCACATCTTGTATAAGCTTCTCGAGGGCAGGATCTATTTTATAATTTGCCTTTGCAAGTCCCAGCAACTAGCAGAGTATCTTGTCCATAGTAGGCATTTAAATGCTTGTTGAATGATTGTTCTCTGAACTCAATGGGCAAAGTCATGGGGCTTGTTTTTAGCTTTAAATATTCAATATTCTATATATCTACTGAGAAAAGGAAGCCTCGTTGAAGAGCAAATAGTCAATAACATGCGGGTGGAAGAAACTGATACCTCCTTAAAAAATTTGTTGTCCTGTGTTTGCACATGGAACGTAGAAACAAATTACAGTAATAAGGAAATAAGGGAGCTGGAAGAAGAGTTAATCACCAACATAGGCTCAGTATCCTTTTAATTAAGCACAATAAGACTAATGAAATTATGCACCTAGCAATGTTTACAGCTTAGCTATTTATATTTCCCAAAAGGAGAAAAGGAATGGATGGCAGACACAGGGTAGAAATGGTTGACACACAGGGATGATTTCTTTCTCATTGCCCTGGCCAAAGCTGCAAATGTAATGTTGGGGGCATTGTGTTATAATGGAAAGAGATCCACATTTGGGGTCAGTAGTCATGGGTTCTAGTCCCAGCTATGGCAACAAATGCTTGTTTGATCTAGGGCAAAACAGTTAATCTTGGTGTTTCTCAGTTTCCAAGTCTGTAAACCTAAATCATTTGTGGGTGATGGGAATGTCCAAAGCATGACCATCTCTTAGGGATAACAAAGGTGGACTGAGGAGGAATACTGCTATCCCTACAGGATTCTCAATAGCTGTGGCTCAATTACATTCACTAGATGACACTCATCCAGGTGGAAATTTCAGCCTTTAAGAAAAATGGAAGCCAGTTTGATGGGTGATCCTTGTGCATCAACTGGAGATGAATTGACTGGAGATGGGAGCCATGCTTTTATGCTGAGCTTGGAAAAAGTTGCAGAATTGACCAGGAAGCATCAGATATAAGAAGAGATGTGGGTGCTGGAAGGGATTTGGGGGGCACATTGCTCTTGCTACATACCCCAAGAGGGGGCAGCAAGAGGTATTGTCAATCACATGGTCCCAGAAGACAGTAAATCATATGGCCAAGTGGTGGGACTTATTGGAGTCCAGAAACCCAGCATTGTGAAAACAGCAGAAGTGTGGGCAACCCTATTCTCTTGAGGGAAAGATGACATATGTGGACCCAAAGTGTGAGGAACAGCTAAGGATTCATTCACAATATGTGGGAGCAGAAGAGAACTTTGTCCTCCATTATTCCTGAGTCAGACAGCCCAGTAAGAAAGGTTATCTTTTCCAACTCACTTCCAGTTGATCAATGATGGACAGAAACAACTACACCCAGAGAAGGAACACTGGGAAGTGAATGTAAATTGTTAGCACTACTGTCTATCTATCCAGGTTACTTATACCTTCGGAATCCAATTCTTAACGTGCAACAAGAAAATTGGATTTACACACATATATTGTATCTAGGTTATACTGTAACACATGTAAAATGTATGGAATTGCCTGTCATGTAGGAGAGGGAGTGGAGGGAGGGAGGGGAAAATTTGAAAAAATGAATACAAGGGATAATGTTATAAAAAAATTACTCATGCATATGTACTGTCAAAAAAAATTTTTATAATTATAAAATTAATTTAAAAAAAGGAAAATAAAACAATTAGAATAGTTCAAAAATTAAAAAAAAATAAAAAAAGAAAGGTTATCTTCTCAGCAACTCTAAAATTGTTTTTCTCGATGGGGAAAGCCCTTAGCATGATAAGCTCTTATTATTGTAAGGCTGGATGAGTTGCTGGGGGGGGAAGTGGGACTCAGTGGAATATGGAAGGTTGTCTTTCCAGCAGCAATCAGTTCCTTTTCTTTCTGAAGGGAGTCTAAACCACAAGATGGTGCTATCAGTCTGGAGGATTGTACAGCTCCCTAAGGAGGGAGGTAGAACTCATTGAAAAGAATTGGGGGGGTGGGGGGAGGAAATGGAGAATTGGATCAACTATTGATGGGCTGCTGTGTGCCCTTTATATATTTTTACAGGGTGAAATAAAAGTTGCCTTTACTGTATTTGCACTGTTACTTTGAGTGCTTGCAGAGGAGCTAGGGGTCCTTTTGCCCATCAATTATATTCTGAGATTTCCTAGAGGATCAAAATGAGTCAGTGATGATTTTTATTTTTTCCTTTTATTTTTGGTATTGCTTCAAAAATTGAAGCTGTTTCTAGTAAGCCTGAATATTGCAAATTCAAGCCATGGGTTAAATATATCTACATAGTGCCTTAAATTGTAATTAAGTACACTAGATATTTAATCTCATTTAATCTTCACAATAACCTCATGGCATACGTATTCATAGGTTTAGCATTAGAAGGGTCCTCAAGAAGTGACTTTTATAGTTTCCTTTTATAGTTGTGAAGAGGAAACTCATACTTACCCCAAATCACATGAGCAATAAGAAGCAGAGCTAGAAGTTGAGCCTCCCCCCCCCCAAATTAAGAAGCCCTGATGATTTCTCACGTTGTAAGGATCAAATGAGAGAATAATTGCGAAATGCTCAGCACAGTGTCTAGCACATTGTAATCACCATATAAATGTGGATTATTATTATTTCTTTCTCAGCTAACAGTTTAATGCAGACCCTGCTCATCTCTTACCTGGACTATCACATCCTAAAACCTCTCTCTGCCTCAAACATTTTCCTTTTCCAATTCATTCCCCACAGCTGCTGAAGTTATTTTTTTCTAAAGCACTAATCAGACTGAGTCACTCCTCTACTCAATAACCCCTAATGGCTCCCTATTGCCTTTTGGATAACAATTATTCCTTTGATTTTTTTCAAACTCCCTCCCCAATTTCATTATTACTCTCCTTCTGGCCCTTGATAGGTGCCATCTCTGTTTTTCACAGACATTTCACCATCTCCTCTCTCTGTACCTTAGCACTGGATGTTCCCCATCTTTGGAACACTCTGCTTCCTCATCTCTGCCTCTGAGAATTCCTTGTCTCCTTCCTAATGCAGCTAAAATTCCCTCTTCCTTATAAATTATTTCTTGTTCCTGCCAGGGGCTAATGTAGTCTGCCACAAATTACCTGTTTCTAACCCAGAAGAGCCAGGGGCTGGTGACTTATACACCTCCTGAGTTGCTGGGGAAATCTTATCTCTGTGTCATATGTGGAGACTTTATCTGGGTTTTTGAGGGATTGATGCCAATTGGCTGAATCTTTAATTACCATTTGGGAGCTCCAAGTGTATTCAGCATTTATCAACCCTATTTTTTTTTTTTTTTTTTGGAACAGAGACTGCTTGCTGTTGTTTATAAAGTTGAAACTCCATTTGAATTGCCCAAGGCAATGGGAAGACATCTTTGGGAGAAATTTTGGGTGCAGTTATTTACAGGAACCCAGAAGACATCTTTGTTCAGACCTCCTGGGGTTTCAAAAGAATTCTGAAGAGTTTTTTGCCTAGATGTCCAAAGCTTTGTGTTTGGAAAGCCCTACAGAGATTGTGATGTGCTTTCTGTGTGAAAGGGACCCCCTTTCTAAGCCTCCATTTGGATGCCTTTTGTGCTGCAATGAATCACTGGAAAATTTTCCCCCAATGCGGTTATTTTTTTCTCATCTAAGAGTTAAAGAAAGACTTTCAGTAAGATCCAGGTCCCTAATTCCTATGGGAGGAAAACCCTATGTTAGAGATAATTGGATCTGGAGTCAGGAAGATCTGGTTCAGATTTGATCTCAGATACTACTATGTGAGCCTGATCAAGTCATTTAATCTGTCTCATTTTCCCCAAATTATAAAATAGGGGTAATAATAGCTCCTATCTCGCAGGGTTGTTGTGAGGAGCAAATAAAAAAAAAATTATAAAAAGCCCTTAGCATATAGTTGGTGCTTTATAAATGCTGAGCTCAGTGGAACTAAAGTTGATTTCAGAAGGGAAACAGGTTTTTTCCTCTTTTTTTTCAAAATTTTCCCCTTTATTAATTGTTTTATCCTAATTTCCACAATTTTTTCCTCTTTTTTCTTTCTTGGTTTGGAACAAGTCTCTTTCAAATACTAAACAAGCAATAACTTCTGATAAGCTTCGTAAAATATCCTTTGTTCATTTGCCTAACTGCAAGTTTTAGATAAGATCTGTGCTCCATGGATTGTTTTGAGATTCTTTAATTCAAAGAACTGGAGAAACAAAAAAAACCTCTGAAAGGTCAGTGCTTTAACCTCTGTGGGATTCCACACAACTTTCTTGGATTGGGGAGATGGACAATAAAATGTAAAATTTCTAAACCCATTTTAAAAAGACAACAAAGTTCTAAGTGGGGGAAGAGAAGCCATTAAGGGGTCTGCACGTTCATTAGCCATTCCTGCAGACAGCATGGCACTTTGGGGGGACCCTTACTCTAGCCAAGCACGACTCACCACTGAGGACCTAGTGATGGGAATTGGCCGAGTGGCTACTGCCCAAGAGTGGAGTAGGAATGCAAAAAGTTGGTTTACTGGTTACTATTCCCTCCTTTTTGGCTTTAAGAGACTTGTTTTGAGTTGCTTCCCAGGGGGGAGAGGCAGCTGGTCCCCTTTCTCCACTTGGTCTCCACGTGACTATCTTATACCTCATTCATAGTGTACACTGGGTATGTATTTTATTTCGTTTCATTTTACCTTCCCCTTAGGGGAGACCCGAATAGGAATCATAACTCAAATTATAAGTGGCCTAGTAGTGGGTGAAGGTTGTTTGCTCATCCAATGAGTGTAAGAATGGGGTCTCTAATCTCCTAATTAGAATAAAACTCTCCAGAGCTGGCAAACAGCAATGGCTGGATGGGACTAGGGAGGGATGCAGGTCATTACTCCCCTCCCCCCTCCAGTCCCAGTAGGACATGTCTTTGGCAGGTATTCATTTCTTATACATATATTTTTTTGTACATAGTGTCTTCCATGCAAGAGTGGAAGATTCTTGAGGGCAGAGACTGTATCATTTGTTTTTCTTTTATTCTCCATGTTTAGTGTAATGGCTAAATGAGTGAATCAGCATTTACGCCTTTTACCATGTGCTAGACATTGTCCTAAGTCCCAGAGGGTAAAACTAGAAAAACCTGACAGCCCCTATGCTTAAGGACCCGACTGTAATTCAGGGAAACAATAATATTGGGCAAAAATCCCTTAACCTCCAGCCTCAGTTGTCATATATGTAAATCAAGGAGTTTGGAGAAGCAGTGGCTCAGCTGTCTAGGATCTGGGGTTATTGTGAATGTGGCACATAGTAGGTGCTTATAAAGGGCAGGGGCTATTTCTGTTCCTCGATACCTAGTGTGGTGAAAACCCAAGATTGGGCACATCGGTAATGACATTGTATTCCTACCCCCATAAGGCTCAAGTGAGATTCTCTTTGTAAAATGCTTTACAAACCTTAAAGTACAAGATAAATGCAGTTTATCCTTGTGCTATGCTGAGAGACCCATGTCTCACTAACAGCCCAGATGTGTTCATAAAGTGTAATGCTTTCTGCCTGGTTACCACTGAGCTTGTGGTGCTTTGTACATGGTTACCATTGGGTGAGCTGTGTTCCGATCTTTGTCAGGTTTATTGAGGAGTGTGAGTATTGAGCTTACCTCTGCCAATATGCAAAGCTAGGCAATTGGGGGAGAACTAAATCAGCCCCAGTTATTTCTCCTTTAATCTGATCAATTTTGTGTCATTGCATTACTAAATGGTCATTTTAAAACGAAATACCTCAGATGCAGCCTGAATACTGTTCGCCTGCTTTGGGTTTTCCCCCACTTTTCACAATTTCTGCATGAAAAGCATCATGATCAATCTTATCTCTCAGTAAGAGTCCGGGGAGGGGGGGAGAAGTCCTTTGGGTAGGAAAGGAGGCAGCCTGGGACAGGGAGTAAGAACATTGGATGGAGCCCTAGGTTTGCCTCCTGGCTTGGGGACTTCCTGTCTGTAACATTGAGCAAATATTTCACCTGTTCTGAGCCTCAGTTTCCTGATCTTTAAATGAAGGGGTTGAAATAGACTTGGAAGATCTCTTCTGGCTATAAATAGGTGTTTTGCTCATAGAGATGTTCTTTGGGTGAGGTATCTTTAAAGTCTGCCTTCTTCTGAGTTAGGAGTTATGAAAAATATCCACCACATTAGATCCTAAACCAAATCAAAAGACCTGATATTGGCTCTCCCCCCCCCCCTTTTTTTTTTAAAGCTTACAAATACTAGAGATCAGCTCTGGCATTATATCCCTATTTGTTCTCCGTGTAAGGAACTATTTAAGTGTCACTGGTAAATTACTCTTTCTACACTTGGATCAGACAATTACAAATTTAGAGTTTTTAGTCCAAATCCATGGCTACACCATGGTTTTCTCTAGATTGCAGAATTGGGCTAACTCAGAACTTTTTAAAAATCTGTAACATGATTGAGGCTGGACAATCTCAAGGTCAATACTTGTTACATCTCTTCCTTGGGATTCTCAGGTACCCCAAAAAGGATTGTGGCTTCCCCCTTTCTCGAGCCCCCATTGGCAGTGTCCCCCATTGTAAGGGGCCAGTAACTGTCCCCCTTATTCCATTTAAATATGATTAGTTTTTAAAAGGGGTAATTTTTGTCTCCGATACAAAACAACCACACGGACAAATATTCCTTGGACGTTTCAGGAACATAATCCTCAGTTTCTAGGGGAGATTAAGCTCACAATAGAGCCGGCTCCAGCATCACTGCTAGCTTCTTTTGGGCTGGAGTCCAGGACTATTGCTTCTCAGGGTGGAGATGCTTGGCTGACTGTAACATCTGGCCTGGAATCCTGAACTCTTGGATTCCCATGGCTCATGCTCCAGCCTAAACTGGAGACTCTATGAATAAAAGAGTCCTGGATGCAATTTCTCAGGGGGCCCTTGGGGATATGGGGGAGGAGGCTGAAAGGCTCTCCCCTGTCTTTTCATTTTATAGGTAGCCCTGCTATTTAATGAGACTTCACTCGGCTCTTCTGGATAGGAATATAACCAAGCCGTGGCTGGTGCTGAAGCTGGCAGTTCTGGAGATGCTAACTGTTCTGGCTCTGCAGGCTCCTCCTAACCATATGGTAGACCTGTGCAGAATGTCCGCCCAGGCCATGATGCTCCCAGAAGCAGCTCTCCACATGAGAGACATCATCTCAGCTGCTCTTGGAATGCCTCAGATCCCATTGGGTGAACTGGGAAGTTGTCACGGACCAGCCTTATCAGAAACCAGGGGCTTGAGGGTCTCTGCTCACAGCTGGCTATCTCATCTGTTCATTCTTGCTTCCTTCCTGTCTCCTAGACAGAACCAGGAAGAACTGGGTTCAAATCCTGGCACCCATTAGTGAGACTCTGTCACAAGCCCCAGAAAGATCCAAGTACCCAAGTCACAGATCTGATCCATACCCAGGTGGAGATGATTCCCATTCAGGGAGTACCTGGTGACAAGATCAAACATCTTTTAGGTGAATTAAGTTGGTAAAAGCAGTTTACATTCATTATCTCCTGACATTAAGTCTGACAACAATCCTGGGAGACAAGTCTTACAAGTCTTAATGTCCCTGTTTCTCTGAAGATCAGAAAAATTAAGTGACTCACTTACACAGATTACACAGATAGTATCTGTGACCAAATCTGCATTTGCCTTCCTGCCTTAGGGAATAATGCTCTGTTTGCTTCAGTATCTACTTGTCCCATTAAATTTGGAGTCAGAGGATATGGTTTCAAATCTTGACTCTGAGAATGACCTTGTGACTTTGACCCCTCTAGGTTCCAATTTCCTTTTCTATAAAATAAAGGGATGAGACTAGACTGGTTTCTCAGATCCTTTTTTATATCTAAAACTATGGAGTAATAAAATACTATTGTGCCCTTAAAAATGATAAATGCTCAAAGGATGTGAATAATTTTCAGATGAAGAAATTAGAGTCATTTCTAGTCCTATGAAAAGATGCTCTAAATCACTATTATCAGAGAAATGCAAATTAAGACAACTCTGAGGTACCAGTACACTCCTCTCAGATTGGTAAAATGTCAGGAAAAGATAATGGCGAGTGTTGGAGGGGATGTGGGAAAATGGACACTGATACATTGTTGGTGGAGTTGTGAAAGAATCCGTCCATTCTGGAGAGCAATCTGTAACTATGCTCAAAGGGCCATCAAATTGTGCATAGCCTGTGATCTTTATTGGGTCTGTATCCCAAAGAGATCATAAAGAAGGGAAAAGGACCCATATGTGCAAAAGTGTTTTATGACAGCCCTTTTTGTGGTCGCAAGGAACTGGAAATTGATGGATGTGCATCATTTGGAGAATGGCTAAAAAGTTAAGATATATGAATGTTATGGAATATTATTGTTCTATAGGAAATAATGAGCAGGCTGATTTTAGAAAAGTCTGGAAACTTTTCATGAACTGATACTGAATGAAATGAGCAGAACCAGGAGAACATTGTACACAATAACAAGATTGCATGATGATCAATTGAGGGACTTGGCTCTGCTCAAGGCAATTCCAATAGATTTGTGATGGAAAGTGCCATCTATATCCAGAGAGAGAACTATGGAAAGTGAATGTGGGTTGAAGCATAGTATTTTCACCTTTTGTCTGTTTTTTTTTTCCTGAGGCAATTGGACTTGCCCAGGATCACACAGTTAGGAAGTGTTAAGTGTCTGAGCCTAGATTTGAACTCAGGGCTGGTGCTCTGTCCACTGCGCTATCTAGCTGCCCCAATCTGATTTTTTTTTACATCATGATAAATATAGAAATATATTTTAAAAGATTGCACATATTTAACCTGTATCAGTTTGCTTGCTGTCTTGGGGAGGGGAGAAATAAGGGAAGGAGGAAGAAAAATTTAGAACACAGAGACTTACAAAAATTAATGTTGAAAACTATCTTTACATGTATTTGGAAAAACATTTTTTTTAAAAGGGGGGAAAAAGGAGAAATGACAAGAGCCCTGCTTTCAGAAAAAACATGGAAGAGCTCCATGAAATGATGCAAAGTGAAATGAGATGAACCAGGAGATCTTTGTGCTCAATAACAGTAACATCGTCGTGGTAATCAACTTTGAATGTCTTGGATACTCTGATCAAAACAGTGATCCAAGACAATTCCAAAGGATTCATGATGAAAAATGCTCTCTACTCCAGAGAGAACTGATGAATTCTAAGTGTATGTTGAGATATAATTTTCTCACTTTCTCTTTTTTGGGGAGTAATATTGCACATATGGAAATATGTTTTGCTTGATTTTGTATGTATAATTAATATCATATTATTTTCCTTTTAAGTGGGTAGGGCAGGGGTGAGAGGGAATGAATCTGGAATTCAAAATTTTTAAAAATGTTAAGAATAATTCATTTTAAAAATATAAAAACTAATAAATAAATGAATAAACAAATGGTTAGAGAAATAGATAGATAGATAGATAGATAGATAGATAGATAGATAGATAGATAGATAGATAAAGCTATGATCCTGTTTTTGAATTCAGTGGCCTTTAAACCTCAGAGTCCCACCCATATCCTTTCCTTGAGGTCTATATTATTGGGTAAAACCAATAAAGATGTTACTTGAACATCTACCTGAAACATAACAGCTTTCTGAAAAAAAAAGACCTTCCCAAGCCAAATGTTGAAATAACCTCCTTCCTATTGCTAGTAGCTTGGGTATGTCCTAAGGGATATGAAAGATTAGTGTGATCAGTTTTGATGGAAAAAGAGATTTTTCTCCATCTGTCCACCCTTAAGGCCTAATTTCCTCATAAATGCTATTTGGAGACATTGAGAAAATGAAAAGTGGGCAGAAATGAAAAAGATATTTAGACAAAAATGAATCTGGGATTCTGTGGACAACTTTTATCATTTGCTTAAGAAGGTGGCTGTGTGAACCAGTGGATTTCTGGTGATATTGTACTTCAACATTTAACATAACATGGAGCTTTCTGGAGTACTTTTAATCCCGTGTGATTTGTTAAATTTGCTAACAAAGCAAATTCTATTAAAGATGGCTAATTATAAAAAGTTTCAACAATTTCCATTCACCCAATTCCTACTTCTCCTAAGATGTGATTAAAGAAAAATCATGCAAGCAGTTACCATCCAGTAATCACCTACTATATATATCTCACTCTGCCAGATGCAGAGGATACAAGTCAAAGATACAGAAAGAGCCCTTACTATCAATCAAGCAATAAATATGAAGCACCTACTATGTGCCAGGTGATGGGAATACAAAATAAAAAAAAGAAGCGGTCATCTCTGTAGAACCTCATATTCTAACAGGAGTGATGGCATGTACCTAAGCAGGATAAATAGGAAATAAATTCAAGGTAGTTATGGTGAGAGGATTCACACTCCTATTTGAAGGCAATTAAAGTCTGTGCTGAAAGATGTGAGTGATTGCTAAGAAGTGGGTGCAAGAAGGAAGTATATTACAAGAATGGAGAACATCCAGGGCAAAGACTTTTTTTAAAAAAATTATTTATTTATTTTTAATTTTATAATTATAAATTTTTTTTTTACAGTATACATGCATGAGTAATTTTTAAAATAACATTATCCCTTGTATTCATTTTTCCAAATTATCCCCTCCCTCCCTCCACTCCCTCCCCTAGATGACAGGCAATCCCATACATTTTACATGTGTTACAGTATAACCTAGATACAATATGTGTGTAAATCCAATTTTTTTGTTGTACGTTAAGTATTAGATTGTATAAGTAACCTGGGTAGATAGACAGTAGTGCTAACAATTTACATTCCCCTCCCAGTGTTTCTTCTCTGGGTGTATCTACCTCTGTCCATCATTGATCAACTGGAAGTGAGTTGGATCTTCTTTATGTTGAAGATTTCCACTTCCATCAGAATACATCCTCATACAGTATCGTTGTTGAAGTGTATAGTGATCTTCTGGTTCTGCTCATTTCACTCAGCATCAGTTGATGTAAGTCTCTCCAGGCCTCTCTGTATTCCTCCTGCTGGTCATTTCTTACCGAGCAATAATATTCCATAACCTTCATATACCACAATTTACCCAACCATTCTCCAATTGATGGACATCCATTGATCTTCCAGTTTCTAGCCACTACAAAAAGAGCTGCCACAAACATTTTTTGGCACAAACAGGTCCCTTTCTCCTCTTTGTATAGAATCATGGAGTGGTTTTCCAGGAGAGAAAGAGAGGGAGAAACACTGGAGGAAAATTTTGATGAGATAAAAAAAAACCAAACTAAAATATATCAATTAAAAAAATTTTTTTAAGTCTTCAAACAAAGGCCAGACTGTCTCTTAGGTTATGTATAAATTGGACCAGATTCCACTCAGGTTTCTCCCATCTTTGAAATTCTGAGATCCTAGAAGTAAGGAATCATATCATGAGACCTCACTTTGAGGTTAGAGGATGGACTAAAGGCAGAAGGTCCAATTTGGAAGTCTTTGCAGTGGCTGAGGGTAAAAGCTATGAGAGCCTCAGAAATGTGGCATCCGTACAAGTGGTAGAAGGGCTTGGTTATGAGAAATTTGTGTTGTAACAGAAAGGGCACTATGGACAGTTTACAGGATATTATATAAATGCTATCTAAATCTGGGTCCCCCAAAACTATAGCCTGACAACTTCTCCTGAGATGGGTCCCTTCCTACTGTGGGTTCTAATGCTGGGAGGGAAGTTAAAGCTCCAACCTGCTAATGTTACAGTTGAGGAAAGCTTATTTTTTGTTGTTGGAGATTAACTTGTTCAGGTCCATACAGTGAATGATCAGATGAGACCTGGCCGCCTGCTTCCCAATCCAATGAGCTTTCCATTCAACTTTCTGAGTTCCATTTCTTATTTCATGAGCCAGGCAGTGGGCCACATAGAAGCAGAATATAGAATGGTTCTTGCCTTAAGAAGCTAATATTCTAATAGGAGAGACTGGACACACATTTATAGGTGAAGGTAAAACAAATACAAGGGAATTATGGAAGGAGAAAGGTGGGGGTGGGGGGTGATCATAAAAAGTCTCCCTTAGAAGATAAGGATTGAGGTGAGTCTTGAAGGAAACTGGGATTCCCAAGAATAGGAAGAAGCCAGTTTCAGGCATGAGGAACTTCCAGGAAAAAGTCCCCCAAACCAAAAATGGATTACCATGTGTCGGGAAAGCCAAGATGTCCAGCTTGGCCAAACCATTGAGTACATGGAGAGCAGTCAAGCCTAGAAAGGTAGGAAGAGGGCAGCTTGTGGAGATCTTTAAATGCCAACCTGAGGATATTATATTTGATCCTACAAGTAATAGGGAGCCACGGGGGTTATTGAGTATATGTGTGTGTATGTGTATGTGTGCTCGTATATATGTGGGGGAAGTGGGGGAAGCGAGAACATAGTCAGTTTGTCCTTTAGGAAAAACTTAGATTTTTAGTTTGTTAAACTCAGAATGTACTTCTCTAATGTTGTGGGAAGAGAAAGCTTAGAGAGCTATCAAGATGAGAAAATAAATATCTGTATATATACATACACAGATAGACATAAATATATGTGACATGTATATGTGTATGTACATACACACCCATACATATTTATATACATATACACACATGCAATATACATATAGGTATTGTGTGATTGTATATTTATATGAATTGTATATGTTTATTATATGTGTTATATGATGTTATAAATATTATATAAATGTACCTGATATAGAAACATCACATGCATGTATATAAGTATATAAACATATAATTACATTATATAATTACATTTTATGTTTATACGTATTTATATACATGTGTGTAAATGACTGCACGAGTGTATAAACATATTGGGACAGGAAGAGGAAGGGGGAGAGGACACGTATTCTCTCTTTTACTCTCAGATCCAATTTGCTGTCGGGTCCTGTCCCCTCGGCCTTCCTAATGTTCTCTCCCCCCACACTGCCCCATCCTGGCTCACGCCTGAGCTGTGGGGATCCCCTGCAGCCCGGTTTCTCTGCCAAGGATTTCTCCCCACTCCAGTCCGTCATCTCACAACTCTCAAATCCATCTTTCCAAAGGGCAGCTCGGATCGTGTCACCCCATCTAGAATCAGTGGCTCCTTATGGACTCCAGGAAGAAATAGAAAAATCCCATTTGGCTTTTAAAACTCTTCCTAACCTGACTCCAGGAAGAACTCAAGGGGTGCATCTTTCTTAGAGAAGCACTGGATTGATCATACCTACCATTAATCTTGTAAGTATTATGATAATGGCCCACTTCCCTTCAGTGTTCTACACGCCAAGATTGCTGAATTTAAATCCCTTCCTCACTCTGGGGAACAGAATCAGGACTTAACTGTGTTATTAGTGCTTTAGTCATTATATTGCAGTGTTGAATGATTTGCTCGGTCGTACATACAAAGTCCATGTAATAAGGAGCTGTATGGTGCTACATTTGACTCAGAAAAAAGTTAATTTCATGGGTTCTCTGTAGAAGTTATATCCCTTATACCATATTCCAGTAGAACATAGAATTTTTTTTTTCTTGGAGGGAGGAAAGGCTAGGTGTGAAACATGGTATGCAATATCATCAGACTTGTGTTGATTAGTTTTACCCAACTGCCTCCCCCCGCCTTTTTAAAATGGTGTTTTGTTTTTCCAAATATGTGCAAAAATAGTTTTCAACATTCATCTTTTTGCCAAACTGTGAGAATGTAGAATTCTTGAGGGCAGGGACTGACTGCTTCATTTCCATCTTTGTATCTTCAGTGACAGCTGGAAGGCACTTAAAAGTTGCATGTTGGATTGAATTGAATTGAATTCCTGGGCATGGGGGGAGGGGAATATAGTCCCTATCTCATGGAATTGCAGTCAAACCCGGAAAGATTTGGCTTTGGAATTTAAAAAACCAAACAAAACACATTTGACATCTTAAAATCACCTGGTCCTATTTTTAGATTTTTTTTTAGATGAGGAAAAGGAAGGTAATAGAACTGACATCACTTGGTCAAATAGGGACTGGAACCCAGACTTGCCAAATATAAATTCATTTCCATTCCCAAATACTACTCATGATCTTGGAAAATGGCATCACTGAAACATGCTAGCCACCTTTCTCAGAGGTGAAGGATGCAAGGGACAGATGGAGATGCACATTATTGGACATGGCAAATACATAAATTTGTATTGCTAGATTATATTTACATATTACAAGGATTGCATTTTTCTTTCTGATTTTTGAGAAGACTCTGGGGAATAGAAGACAAGCTAGAGATAGAGTTATCAAAAGAAAAGAAAAAAAAAGATCATTAAAGGTTTTTTTGTTTGTTTTGCTGAAGCAATTGGGGTGAAGTGATTTGCTCAGGATCACACAGCTAGGAAGTGTCAAGTGTACAAGAACAAATTTGAACTCAGGTCCTTCTGACTTTAGGGCTGGTGCTCTACCTACTGCACCAACTAGCTGCGCCTAAAGTATTTTTATTCTACAGAAGAGAAAAAATTTGAGAGAGAGACACACATAAGCATGATAGTTTCAAATTTAATTTTAAATTTATTATATATATATATTTAAATTGAACCATATGCAATAGATATTTGTAGTTTCACCTTCAATCCTCTTTTTTTCCTTTCTAATTTGTAGACATAAAATAGAGAAGGGATAGGGTGCAACACTTTGCAGAGAAGAGACTTGAGAGCCTCCTTCTAGAAAGGCATAATGATATACAATGGAATTGGAATTATCCCCATCTCCAGTCTGATGATACTTCTATACTTGGTTCTGGTCTGCTTACTATATGATAAAGAGATCAACTATTGATTTAGGCAGCTACATAGCTGGGAAGTGGGATACATTCAGCCTTTGGTTGGAAGCGAGACCTCAGGTCTTTCTCATTCCACTAGGCACTGTGTCCTGTGAGTATACGGTTATATGCTGTCGCTTCCTTCTCTGTGGTGTCTAGTTTTTCTTTTTTGAAGAATACTGAAGGAGAGTGGGGATAGTCAGTTGTTGTACAGCAAAATCCCAGCAATCTCCTTGTCTGGCAGAGTTCAGCAGTAGCAGAGATGCAGCCTCATTCATCCATCCCAGTCAGGCCATGTTTGATGGGGCGAATGCTATGTAAAAACAATGGTACATCTCTCAGGGGTAAGAAATGATGATGAATAACTAATGGCTTAGAGGCCCAGAGTTCTCCCTTCTTCCAAAGTCTTGATTTTGAAGGATATACTGATAATGAAATTGGATAATCTTCAGACCCTATCCAGATGGGGAAGCCATCATATTCTACTCAGATCTGGATGGGAATAAATTCTTTGAATGGATTGCCCAAAGCAAATGACATAATCAAAGTTTATTTCAATAGTCAGTCCATCATTGTAATATTCATTCTCATTAATTCTTAACCAATCAGAGTTGATTGCCACACTTCCTCTCAATGGACATAAGAGCTTTGAGCCCACTGCTATGATTAAATTTAGTTTAAGAGAATGCCAAATGACTACCCTTTTATTGATAAACATGCTGACATTATTAATAAAATGATTAAATTACCCAGAATTTATGTCTCTCAAACTTTTTAAATGGCACAGGGGAGAATATGTACTCTCCCAGGTTTGGGGGGAACAGGATATATATTTTTTTGTTTTTGCTATATTTTTTACTAAATACCCCTTTAGCAGAACTAATTAGGTGGCTCTGAGTAAGTCACTTAACCCTGTTTGCCTCAGTTTCCTCACCTGTAAAATGAACTGGAGAAGGCAATGGCAAACTACTCCAGTGTCTTTGCCAAGAGAACCACAAAATGGGGTCGTAAAGAGTCAGTTGTGACTGAAATGACTGAATAACTACAAAAACTAATTGATGTTAGTTCCATGGAACTGGGTTGTTAATCGCTGCTGCTTCTAGTTAAGGGAATGCATCAGAATTGGGGTTTTAGCTTACAACATGATAATAAGACTGGCACACACACTTCTGGGCTACCCCGAGAACTCTGAGAGGAAGGTGTAGTCAACCATGGAAATTTTCTCTTCCTTTTTAAGTATTAAATTTAAAATAAAATCAAATCAAAGAGGAAAAGGCACATTTTTCTAAGTTAAAAAATATGATTTAAAAATTTTGTCTGAACAAAAAAAGTCCTGCCTGTAGAATGAGACATTTGAATGTTAAGCCCCAAGGGAAATGGGGAAGTGTTTCATTTTCCTGATCTTGAAGGTCTTATTTCCGTCTCTTGAACCCCAAATCCCTTCTCTTGAAAATTCTCTGGGGCTGAAGCCTTCAGGAGAATGGGCTGAAGCACCTGAAAGAAAATGTAAGCTTTCTTGTCGCCCTTTCTGGTAAGGGGGGACAGCTCCAGAGGGGGTGTTACATTAATGGATTGAAGCAGTGACTCAGAGAAGTGGTTTTTAGACTCTTCAGAAGCAGGAAAACCTTTCGGATAAAGTTCAGCTTCGTGCTCCATGAATTTCCCCCTACCTTTCACGGTGCTGTATATCATGTAAAGAATTTAGCAGGGTGGGATATGCTCTAATATGATATAAATATGATCCTCTGCCCCCAGGGATTTTCCCCTTGCTTTTCTGCTGGGAGAAAGTGGAATGTCTTTTTTACACTCTGCGGATTACATTACATCAATTTAGAAAATGTAATCCAGGAATTAGCCATTGCTGGCTGGAGAAACAGATACAGCTGTTCACAGCTGGCGGAGGAGAAAGCACTTTGTATGCGTCCTGGGCTCCAGAACATTTAGTAAACCGAATAAGGATAAACTGGAGTGCTTTAAGTCATTGCTGGCATGGAGATGACTTCAATTCCAGTCATCTCTCTCCGCGCTCTGCAAGGCCTGGCCCGGAGATTGGAGGAGCGTCTGCATTAGTGTTTATTTCATACTGTGCATGGGACTGGATATAGATGCCTAATTATTCTCCTGATACACTTTGACAGATGCGACTTCAAGGTTCATGCAAATCTAACGTGATTTAGTCGCAAGGAGAGCGGGAGGCTGCCCCGCTCCAGAAGGGGACAGTCAGTTTAACCATCAAACTCGGCTATTACTTGTCCATTAGAGTGATTAGATTAAAGACAGCCTCACTTAGATGGCCTAAAGTAATTACCAAGGGCAGACCTGGCCTTTCCTCCCATCACAAAAGGGGGGAAAATTAAGATGGGAAAGAACTAGTGGTTCTGCATACTAAGTGAACACTGGGGATGGAACCATTACTTTGGAGATTTTGTGTCATGTAATGAAAATCATCTAGAGATTTAATAATGACCATATAGCAAATAAAACAAAACAACTATTTCAGGATATTTGCTTTCTTTTCTTTTTCTTTTAATGACAAAGGCCATGCTGGATCCACTTACCTACAACAGGATTCTTAACCTTTTATTTTGTGTCCTGGACCTCTTTGACTGTCTGTTGAAGTCATGGGTCCCTTCTCTGAATAATGTCTGTAAAAGCATACAATAAAGTACATAGAATTAAAAGGGAAACTCATTATATTGACATATAGGAGTGATTGTTCTTTGTCATTTCATAGATCTCAGGTTAAGAATTTCAGATCGAAAGCCTTGAGGAAAAATGTTTTCACTTCCTCATCAATCCCTCTTCCCTTCAAACCTCACCCCCAAACCAACCAATCAACCAACCAACCAACCAAACAAACAAAAAACAGCCAAAAGATCATTCAGATAGAAGAAATATAGTCATGTAGAGAGAAGGGGTGGTTGAGTTCCCCAGAGAGCCAGCCCCAATTTCTGTAGGAGTAGGGTGGAACTGAGGGTCCTAAGAGAGAGGGTATCATGCTAAGGGAATCCTGGGAATGATGGCAATGGTACCAGAGATAAGGAAACAATTAGAGTACCTGAGATAAGGAGTTAAGTCTGCAGTTGCTATGGAGAGGAAACAGAAGCATCCTTCCTTCCCAAATGTTAGCATCCTCTGACAAAATCCTGTTTAACCCTAACTAGTTACTGCTCCATACTTTGTGTCAGAGAAAAACCAGATAAGGACAAAACTGTCTCCTGAGACCATTCTCCAAAACAGAGATTGGATCTAAGATTCTTTGTAGAATCTGAGTTTAAAAGTGCCCTGCCCCCAAGAGAGGATTACAGAGCTTCTGGGAGGCATCTCAGAAAAAGGGCCAGAGTCCTTTGTGTTTCAGTATCAAGGTGGGATTTCCATGTGTTAGCAGAAATGTGGGAGGAAGTCATTTTGAAAATGCAGGGGCCAAGTTGTATATCAACAGAAGTAATATTTTCCAAGTCTGAATGAAGTTAGTAAATTAAGAAAAGTGACATCAGAAGCTCTGGGGAAATAGGAAGAAGTTAGAGGGTCAGTGAAATGAAAATTTAAAAAGGAACAAAAGGGAAGACAAAATATAGAGGAGAGAGAGGCTATTGAGAATGGTGAAGCAGGAGAGAGAGTGTTCTAAAAGGGTCAAAGACTTGCAAGATTCAGAAAGATGAGGTGAAATTTAAGAAAATCATAGCCTGTATGATGCCTGTTTAGACAGTAGGTCTCATGGGACCAATGAGTCCCATGTGCTTATCATCTACATCATTTAAGCCAGGGAGAACAAAGATCATTTTGTCTATACCTCCGACCTTCCCTTAGAGAGAGTCCTAAGCTTTACAGCTAAATGACTTCAAAGATCAGCTAGATCAAAACTCTCATTAGAGCAGATGAAAAAAACAGACTCAGAAGTAAAATCCTTGTTCAAGATGACACAGGCAGTAGGAGCAGAGTCAGTCTTTGAACCTGAGTCTCCTGGATCAAAACCTCCAGCTCTTTTCATTGTACCACACCATCCTCTTCTTTTTTGCAGCATTTGAGGCTATCGACCACCTCCTCTCTCTAGTCTCTCCTTCTGAGGCTTTGAAGATATATCTTTCTGGTTCTCCTCCTCCTGTCTCTCCAATCACTCCTTTTCTGATTCCTCTCCTTCTTATTCCCAACCTTGCTGACTCTCCAAGACTGTCTTCGACCATCTTTCCTCCCCATCCTTTCCCTTGGCACACTCATTCATTCTTCCAGCTTCTGCCATCACTCCTTCATGGATTCTAGCCAGGATTTGCCTTCCAAGCTCTAGAGCTGCATTTCTGACCCCTACAAGACACCTTCATTTGGGTGTGCCCCAGAGACTTCAAACTGAGGTCCAACATTGAATTACTTATCTTTCCATCAAACTCTCTTCTTCCTCCTGACATTATTTTTTTTCCCACTGGTATCTCTAATCCCCTAGTCTCTTTTGGTGCTTTTGTTGATGCTTTCCTCTCCTTCATGTCCCTTAAGCAATCAGCCATCAGGCTGGGGCTAATATTTCTTACATCTGTCTTCTCTCGCTCCTAATTGCTGCCATATTCATACGGGCCTTCATTGCCACCATCTTGAATTATTATAGTAGCCTCCAAACATATTTCTCTACCTTTCTTCTCTTCTAATGTTTATCCATTCTTCAGATTGCTGCAGATTCTAGTTTGTTATTTTATCCCTGTGTTTAAAAAAAGAGAAATAGGATGATAGAATAGAGAAGTGACTTCAGAGCCAGTAAGACCTGGGCTGAAGTCCTATTTCTGGCACATCCTGCTGTGCAATTTTGGGAAAATCTCAGTGATTTAGAGATAACTCTCTTAGATTATGACTTGCAGAAAAAATGCTAACTTGAATTGATTGATAGGGAGGGTTGCTTCACTAGGGAATTTCCTATACTAATGTAATCACAGTCGTTTTCTATCTCTTGTCAAAAAAAAAAAAATAAACCAAGCAACCTTCAAGAACTCTGTATAGTCTAATGGATAAAGCTTAAGTTTCTTTTCTCGGCATTCAAAGTTCTCCATAACCAGATTCTTAGCTTAGCATTTTCCCGTTATCTCTCGATGAATCCCTCTATCAACACTGGCTGTACAACACGTATCATATTAAAAAATTGCATGATATGCTCAGAGATTGGATGACTACCCAGGGTCACACAGCCAATATGTTCTGGAGACTAGACTTAAAGCACAGATTTCCCTAATTCCAAAGTCACACTACTTAGTATTACACATCTCCTCTTCTTGAATTCCTCTCCATCTTTTATAATCCAATTCTAATGCCATCTAGTTTATGAAAGATCTGATTGCCAACCCCCCAACCAGTGAAGACATTTCATTACTCAGTTCTCACAAAACACAAAATAACATTTATCATGTAATATTGCATATCACAATTATCTCTCTCTGTGTGTTTGTTATAGTCTGAGCTCTCTCATCTCACTCTCCAAATTATGTGCAAGTTCTGGTTCATAATTTATTTGAAATTGGACAAGTCACTTAATCTCTCTGGACCTCAGTTTCCCCAGGTATAAAATGAAGGCATTGGTCATTATAGTCTGAACTCTCTCGCTCCATCCCCCAAATTATGTGCAGGTTCTGGTTCATAATTTATTTGAAATTGGACAAGTCACTTAATCTCTCTGGACCTCAGTTTCCCCAGGTATAAAATGAAGGCATTGGTCATTATAGTCTGAACTCTCTCGCTCCATCCCCCAAATTATGTGCAGGTTCTGGTTCATAATTTATTTGAAATTGGACAAGTCACTTAATCTCTCTGGACTTCAGTTTCTCCATCTGTAAAATGAAGGTGTTGATCTAGTTGGCCCCTGAGGCCTCTGTCCAATTCAAAAATCTCTGAGTTCATGAGAATATTTTATTTAAACTTTGTATGTCCCCCAGCACCTCAAGGGCACAATGCTTCCCACATTACTTAACATTTGTACGTTGAATTATATTAAATGGAATTGAATTATTAATAGGACAAAGGGGTGACCATGGTATGTAATAATTGAAAGAAGCCCAGACTTAGGAACTGGGGCAACCTGGATTCTGGTAGGGACACAAAAGTAATTGGCTCTGTGGCCACTGTTCTCATCTATACATTAAGTGGATTAGACTAGAGGATGTCTGAGATCTCTTCCATTTCAAAAATTCTCCAACTAAAATCCCCCCGGGGCCAGGGCTAAGGGAACAGACACATCTGGAGGTCAGGGCAGATAAGAAGCAAGCTGCACCAAAATGAGCCTCAATTGTACTTGCTGGGAAAGGGAAGGAGGAGGATTTGGCCAGGAGCAGCTTTTCCCAACTCTCCCTAGTCTCTTTTAGAACCTTTCCTCTGAGACTATTCCCAATCTGTCCCATTTTTAGCTTGTTTGTCCCTTGCTGACAAACCATTTCCCCCATTGTGAGCTCTTTGAGACCAAGGATTGTTTCTTGCTTTTCTTCATATTCCCAGCACACCCCCAGTTCTTGGTACAGAGAAGATGCTTAGTAAACATTGATTGATAGAACTCCTGGGACATGGTCAGGAGTTACTGGAGGGGAACTGACCTATGGTGCGGCCATGGTAGTGAATCTGGGTTTGGGGAGTAAGCATCTGGGTTTGGGCCACCAATTGGTAGTTTCTTATTCCATAGCACCTTCCTGGGCTCACTCTCCCAATTCCCACTGCCCAGTGGCAGGTTAGGTTCCCAGAACAGTTGGGTTTGAGGGGTAACCCTGAGTGATTATGGCTTCTAATACAAGTTCCCATACAGTGTAATCTCGAAATCAACCATTTGTCAGCAGAAGCTTTTAAAAAAGAAATGTCCATTGAAAACGGAAGTTATAAAAACCTCCCTCAGATTGGGAGTATGTCCTTCTCTTTCACAGATAAAAGACCTGGAAAGATGTGGTACCAAGGGATACCCAAAGCCCCAAAGATCTTTTCTCCCTTAGTGGAGTCCTGGCCAAGTTTGTCTCAGGGCATTATGTTGATAATTGAGGAGTCGTTCTCCTTGCTCAGTGTGGCTGCTACTTCTCCATCTTGATGTCCTACCTCTTCAGATTACTACTCTACAGTTACTACCCCACTGAGTTGACCCACACAACTTGCTTGATTATTGTTCTTGCTTCTTCCCTGACTCCACGGCTGCTACTGCTGCTCTGCTGCCAGATGTAGGATCTTGGATGGATTTTTTAGCCTTTTGAAGGGTACCAGGTTCCAACGGGATCAATGGCATCTGCAGATGCTCATTCATCTAAGATCAAGAAAGACTAAACACCAAAAGTACCAAAGATAAATAAGCACTACTGCTTCACAGACACTGGAGGACTTGGGGTGGGGGAAATAAGTAAGGCACAGCCCCTCCCTCCCCCAACCAGCAGCTTATTAGCAGCCTTCCTTACTTAAAAAAGCCAGCAGGGAATCAAGAGAGAGACACCCAGAGAGAAAAAGAGACAGAGATAGGCAGAGATACAAACAGATACACACACACATAAAAGAAAATTATGCTTTATCTTTTGTAAGAGCACTCAGTTTCGGCTCCTCAGACAGAAGAAAATTCATCACCACAGAACCAAGAACCTTAATCACTCTGGCCAGAAGTTAGCTCACCAAGTCTCCACATGTTACACTGAGACTACTCAAGAGATATTGCTCATGTTCTATATGGCTTACGAGGAAGGGGTCTGCCTGGTCCAAGGTCTGAGCCATCATTGGCTAAATATCCCTCATAACAATATTTCAATGAATTATTTTTGCCCAACAGGAGCTAAAATCAGTTATTTCTATGTTGCAAAAGGACTGAACATGTTGTCAGCGCCATTCTAAATTTTAGAAACCTGGGACAAATCCCCAATTACCTTACCCTAGTTACAATTCTATCTGTGTATAAGCATGTGCTTTTTGAAGAGAAGCTCAAGGATTGACTTGGAGCCCAAAGACTAAAGGGCAGATCAAAAGGGAATAAACATCATATCTCAATGAGGATGCTTAGAATGTTGAAACTCAAATAATGAAAGGTTTCAGAGCACAGTAACAGAGTAATTAAATCTTTAAGCAGATTAAAAAGGATTGAATTCTATCTGTCGCTAACCTTGTAAAATGTTTATTAAACAAAATTTCCTCATGGTGGAGTTAAAGTCAGTCATAGACCAAAACCATTTCTGTGTGCTGGACTCCAGTGGACTAGGAAGAGAATTATTGGTGGGGGTTAAGGACCATGCCCAAGTGAAGAGCCTCCACAACTGTGGATCATAACATCTGAAGGAGTTGCAGGGCAGTCTTTGCTGACACAGGTGTTGCTTGTGGACTGGGAATGAGATAAATTGGATGCAGAGGGAAGAGGAGAGAGGTCAGACGAGGCTCCTTGTATCATCATCATCATCATCATCATCATCATCATCATCATCATCATCATCATCATCATCCATCCACTCACATGAAGAGATCCATTCTACAGGTCTGTTAAACCTCCAGCAGCCACTGGCAGGTGGCTCCCCTATCACAACAGGAGGGGGAAAACAGTAAGATGACTTCCCCTTTTGCCTTTGGGATCTAGTCTGGCAAAATCTTTTTCTGCATCTATCTCTGCAATCATTTTATATTGCTTCCCTTTAAGCAGTCCATTCCAATCAACTTGACTTGATGGCTGGTGGTTGTTCTTGATAATATGTTTCTCACCACTGTATCTTCGATATGCTTGATACGCCCTTGATCTTCACTGCTGTCTTGTAACATGCTTAATTTTTTTTTTTTTCCTAAAGGAAAAGTCAGGTGGTCATCCCATTTGTGAGACCTTTTCTAGTCTAGTATTATGTTACTTTCTACATATCCTTCATTATATGGATACATTTTGTATCTCATTCATCCTCCCTGACTCCAGAATATAAGCTTCTTGAGGGTAGAGAGCTTTCATTTGAGTGTTTATGTAGGAGTCACATGACAATTGAATTCCTGAATGGAATTGAAAGACTGGAACCCAAACTACAGATTTTTTTTTGTTTTGTTTTGTTTTTCTGGGATCTGTTCCCCCTGCTTGTTATCTCATTGGCAAGAGGGAACATTAACCAGCCAAATGGATGGCACCAAGGGCAAAATTTCTCCTTTCTTCTTGCATCACACCTACAGAGAAAATCTTGGCCACTTGACTCTAGATTGAGTGTTTGAGGCTAATGGATTGGCTTCAATGACAGTGGAAAGGAGGGGGACAAGCTGAGCCCCAGATGGCCTTTCAGGATGACCGTCAGGGGACCCAAATTTGCCTGCAGTGACATGTGGCAAGGCATCTCATGCCCAGGTTGGGAAGAGCCCAGCCATCTCCACAGACCATATGGGTGAAACCTAAACAGGTGGCAAGCCTAGTGTGGTCTGGATAGATTCTTAGTGTAATTATAGGCTGTCTTTTCCTCTGGAAAAAGTGGTTTGCTTTCTTGGAGTGTTTTCCAGTTGGTCTTCCAGCTAAATAGGAAATCTTTTCATAAACATATTATGCTTTTTGAGCATGACTCATATTTGGCAAAAGTTGATCTGTATTTGTGGCTAGATTACAGCCTCCCCTTCCCCACCCACCAACCCCCAGTTAATAGTTCAGTAAAGTATTGGATTACAAATATATCTCTTCAGGGTGTTAACACGGAAAAACTGGACCAGGTCATTGATAGCAACACATAAGTTCAACCATTTGGGAGCAACTGGTTGGTTGTTGAGGGTAGATAGAAGTACTATCCACGTGGGAAACACAAATTGATTTTCCTTGCTGCCATCCTTGCCATATGTCGAGATGTAATCCAAGAGTCATCAACAAGCCCTTTATTAGTGTCTTTTGTGGGCTAAGCACTATTCAGGGGATGAGGGGAGGCAGGGTCAGAATTCAAAAGAGAAAAACAATATTTCTGCCTTTCAAAATCTTACCCACCATTTGGTGAGGGAATACAGGAAAAGGTAGTATCATTCCACTTTGCATTTGTTGCTCTTCCTGGTTTCAACGCCAAGGAATAAAATGTCCCCAACTCCAGGGACCCCTAGTGTCTCTTCCCTGCCCTCTTCCCCAGCTTCCTTTTGGGCATTGTTTTCCTCTATTAGATTGCCACTAACCTCATCACTCTCAAGGAGCTTACAATCAGAGAGATGTTAAAATCTCCTTTTGGTTGGTGCAGGTTCTTCATGAAAGAATTCATGAAACCTGAAATATTAATTGGCAAAAATGAAAGTTTATGGTTGGATAGGAAGCCTGTTTTGCTAAGAGACTGACTTCTTTAGTGGCAAAGTCCTATTAGAGGAATGGAGGCTGGCACTGAGAAGAGAATGCCTTCTCAGCCGGCAGGGTCCTAACAGCAGAGCAAGCTGCTTGGGACCCTCTGCAAAGAGTGAGTTTAGAAACTGTCCTTTAAAAGGAGTCATGAGGCTCAGGTTTCAGGTTGAAAAGAAAGCCAAAGTTCCCAGGCTTAGATGCTTATCGGTATCCGGCCCAGATCTCCAGTTGGAATTAATGACACTTCAAAGGGTGCTTTTTGACCAAGATTTCTAATTGAATCAAAGGCTCTGGCATCCCCAAAAGATAACTTATCTGGGGGGATGTGCTTTCCCAGGAGGGCCTGAGACTCCAAAAGTTTCAGAGTGATAATTTTAAAGGGGACACAGTTTCCCTCCCCCTTCAAGAGCATGGGCTATCTTTTTTTCATTCTTAGCACAGTGCCTGGCACATTGTAGAAACTTGAAAAATGTTTATTGAATCAATTAGTCAAAAGGCATTGATTTGGCACTTACTTAATGCCAGATACAGTGGAAAGGGAGGAAGGAAAGAAGAGAAGGAAGAGAGGGAGAGAGGGGAGGGAGGAAGAAGAAAGGAAGGAAAGGAAGCAGGAAGGAAGGGAGAGAGGGAAGGAGGAAGGAGAAAAGAAAGAAATAAAAGAGGGAGGGAAGAAGGAAGGGAGGGAGGGAGGGAGAGATTTTTAGGTTTTCCTAGCTTCTTCACACACTCCTAGTTCTTCACTGGTCCCAGCTGCTTCTGAAAGCTGTCTGGGCTCCAGGATTTATAGAATCTAATCTGGACTCCACCCCTTGGAGTCCAAACAACAGAAAATGATAATGTCTATTATCAGTCAATATTTACCTTTGCCTGAAGTGGACATCACCTTGGCAACTGGCATTAAAGGATTTTGGTTTTTTACTGTGGGTTCTGGGAGGCTGCATGGGTCTGAGAGAAAGGGTGTGGCCATAATAACCAGTGGAGGGAACCCAGCTCCTT
>NC_133617.1:721551588-721578529 GCF_048593235.1 Sminthopsis crassicaudata
AAAGGGAGGTGAGAGAAATAGAGATAGATACACACACAGAAATAGACAGATAGAGACAAAGACACACAGAGAGAGATAGAAAGAGAGATGGAGAGACAGGGAGATAGGAAAGAAGAAGAGGAATAGACTGAGGCAGAGATGAAGAGAGAGAGAGAAGGAAGAGAGTAAGAAGGGAGACAGGAAAGAGACAGACAAAGACACACATAGGAGGGAGGAACCTAGGAAGAGAAGGAGCTAGGGAAGGAAGGAGAGAAAGAGGTAAGAAGGGAGGGAGATAGAGATAGAGATGGAGAGAGAGTTAGGGAGCTAGAAAGGGAGGAGAGAGAGAAACAGAGATACACATAGAGAGATAGACACAGATAGCAGAGATATACAGAGAGAGATGGAGCAAGAGGGGGAGGTAAGAAGAGAGATGAGAGACAGAAATACTCCGAGAGAGAGAGAGAGAGAGAGAGAGAGAGAGAGAGAGAGAGAGAGAGAGAGAGAGAGAGAGAGAGAGAGAGAGAGAGAGATTAAAAAGGGGAAAAACAAATAGACTGAGGCAGAGATGAAGGGATAGAGAGGAAATGAGGTAAGAAGGAAGGGAGGAGAGAGGCAAAGATAGAGATATAGGGTAGGAGAAGAGAGGAAAGGAAAGAGATAGGGAAAGAAGTAGATAAAAAGGTAAGGAAAGAGAGAGTCAGAGATAGAGACAAAGAGAGGGAGGGAGGGAAGATGGGAGGTGAGAAGCAGACATGGAGAGAGATGGAAAGAGAGACAGGTAAGAAGGGAGGGGAGAAAGAGAGAAAGAGGGGTAAGAAGGGAAGACAGAGAGAGACAGGCAGACAGACAAAGATATACAGAGAAATAGAGAAAGAGACAGAGATAGATAGACAAAGAGAGGAGCTAAGAAGGAGGGGGAGAAGAGAGACAGAGACACAGACACACATATGTGTGAGGAGGGAGGGCGGAGAGAGGAGAGGGACTGGGACTTGGTTTATTGAAGAATTAGCTTTCCATTGCATCCCTGGCAGGTCTTCTTTTCAAAGGCTCTCCCCCCACCTCCATCCAGCCCTCCTGAGTCTGTCTGTCTGTCACTGCAGAGAATCTGGAACTGTTCATATTCGCTCTTGAAGCCTGAAGGAAGATGAATGTCTCTCCTCTCTAATGTTCTCACTCTGCTTCTGCCTCCCAGGCAGGAGTGCAACATTGAATCATCTTCCTCCTTGCCAATGAGAGTTTTATGCAAATCCTCCTGGCCTGAACTTGGGTTACACTGGAATGAAATGGTCCCTCAGAACATCCATTAAGCAATGCTGTCCTGCCCCCTGTGGAGGGCCTGGAAGGAAGGACTAGAGAGCAGCAGATGGACAATAAGCATTTGTTATGGACCTACTATGTGCCAGAAACTGTGCTGAGAGCTGAGAATACACAAAGACAAAAGACAGTCTGTTTTCAAGATGCTCATAATCCAATGCAGTGAGATAAAATGCAAAAACCTATGGATAAATAAGTTCTAGGCAGGACAAATTGGAGATAATCAATAGGGAGATGGCACTTAGGACTGAGGGGATAGAAAAAGGCATCTTTTAGAAAGAAGATGGGATTTTGGCTTTGACTTATAAAAAAAAAAAAGCCAGGGAGGCTAGGAGATGAGATGAGGGCAAGCATTCCAGGCATGGAGGAGACTTTGAGAAAATGCCCAGAATCTAGAAACAGACAGGCTTGTTCAAGGGTCAGGAAGGAAACGTGTCTCTGGAGTGCAGAATACGTTGGGCATCAGGGGAGTAAGAAGCCAAGACAGGCAGAAAAGAGTGGGGTTATAAGGACCTTTAAACCAGATTTTAAACCCTTAGAAATGAGAGCCTGGAAGTCAGCAGAGAAGTTAGGGCTAAATAAACAGATCTAAGAATCATCAGCATAGAGATGATTGATTATTGAATCAATGAGAACTGATGGGATCACCAAGTGAAGTACTCTAGAAGGAAAAAATCTACACTGCAACACAATCACCATTAGCAGGTGTGGCCTAGATGAAACTCCTGTTAAATAGCCTGAGAAAGAGAGGGCATATAGGTAGGAAGAAAATCAGGAGAGAGTCATGAAAAGTCTAAGGAAGGAAAATATTAAAGAGAAGAGGATGATTGACATCTCTCAAGTAAGAGAAGAGGTCATAAATCAAGCAATTATGAGATCATAAGAAACTTTGAAGAGAGTCATTTTGGTTGGACAGTGAGTTCAGAAGTTGGAAGACAGTGAAAGTGAGTCCTTAATCGTAGATGGTAACCTCAAGGAATTTGACTAGAAAAAGAAAGAGAGATGTGCAATAACTAGCAGGGATGAATGGGTTAAGTGAGAATTTTTTGAGAATGGAGTAGACATAGTTATGTTTGTAGGTAGTAGGGAAGTATCCAGTAAACAGAGAAAGACCAAGATAAATAAATAGGGATGATAAAGGGGACAGCTTGCTAGAAGGAGATAGGATGGAATGGATCCATTGTGCGAGTAACAGAGCTTGCCCTTAGAAGAAGAACTATCTTTTCCTGTGAGACAGAGGTGAAGAAGGAGAGGTTGTGGCAAAAAAAACCAAACAACTCTATGAGTGATGTAAGATGAGGAGGAGGGGAGAAGAGAGTGCTTCAGTGAATGGTCTTTTTTAAAAATAAAATATGAGTCAAAGTTCTTAGCTGAGAGGGTGGCAGGGAGGGTAATTATGGGAGGTTTAAGAAGAGATAAAAAGCTTTGGAAAAGAAGATGCAGTGAGTGGGCAAGTGAATCAATTAAGGAGGTGTAAATGATACCCAGCTTGGATTTTGTAATAGAAATATATAGTGGATTCAGTCAGTACAGTTTCACGATTTTCCCTAGCTTTGTTCAGCAGGAGGTGAGTAGGAGTAAAGGTAGGAATAATGGGAATGATGCAAGCTTCAGCTTGGCAGGGAAACATATTTGATAGGATAAAGGACTGAAAAGAAGAAGCCAAGGTGGAGATGAACTGATTCATCAAAGGAACAAGATGAGGAAGAGAGAAAAGTATGTGTAGCCAATGCAGGGGGATAGTTTGGGAAGAATTAAAGGGATGAGAGATTCGAGGTCATGATGAGACCAGAGTTTGAGGCTGCAAGGTAGAGAAAGGGGTAGGATTAGCAAGTTTTTAGCGATTGGGTCTCTGAAAAAAATGCATATAACACACATTTAAATTTAATTTGCATTATTAATAATTTCTTATATTTAAAAAAATCAAGAAAACAATAAATCAAGCCCTGACTTATAGTAATTACTGATTTCTGAGGTCTAAATGTTCACATTGAAAATTTAATGATTAGCTCCCACTGTTGAGCACACCATTGGGTGACATAACAGATTGTGATCAGATCAGGAAATTTCAGAGTCTGTAAATATATGTGAACAATTATGGATAATGGCAAGTACAAAAGTTCAACCATCTCTGTATGTAACTGAGACAGAGTGAGGAGTAAGGGATAATAAATGAATGTATTGGGAACTGAGAAATTATGATGTTTGAGAACCTTTTGTTTAAGAATAGGAACTGGAGAGGAGAGAAAGATGGTAAGTCATATACTGAACTCATTCAGAAAAGAAGGGAAGGTCTTTAGACAACAGCTACCAGAATTTTAATTGGGTAGTAGATATAAATTGAGGGAATCTCGGGGGAGGAGATATTACGAGAAATGGTGGTGGAAGGAAAATGGATGAGTTTTGGGGTATGGGGTGATGAGTGAAAGTACAACCAGTATTGGAAAAGATAACTAAGGAGGTTGTATTCAGAAAGAAGCCAGATCTCAGTGAGAGCTAGAAGATAAAAGGAATAGGAAATGAAAAAAATTTAAGATAACAGCAAGTTTATTGCTGATGGAGCAAGCATTCCAGGGGGGCACAGGGGAAGGGGTGGGTAGTTTTAGAGTGAGATACTGGAGGAAGGAAGTTTGAAGGAATGGGAATAAAATAGTGGAGGATGGAAAATGGGGTTTCAGTAAAAGCTGGGGATTCAGAATCACTGGAACTGGAGGTATGGCTGTGTGGACATGTGTTAATCACCGAGGAATGAATTCAGGTGGGTTATTATCATCTCTAGGGGTTTGCCCTCAGAGTGGAATACTCTCAGGGCATGAGGCAGCTCAGGAAAAGGCACCAATTCAGGAAGCAGAGTTTATCTCTTCTCTCCAAAGGCAAGCCAGGAGACCAGTTGAGGGAGCATGATGGAATCTTATTTCCTTTTGACCAGGCAGGAAGGAACAGGACAGCTGGGGCATAGGAAGAAGGGCAGGAAGAAATGGCCTCTTTTTCTGTCCTCTGAAGAGGTCAGATAAGGAGACCAATATGTATGGGATGGTATCTCACTGCCCCTTGGAAACAGGAAAAGGTCAGCCAAGCACTGATTTGGTAGAAAAGGAAATAATATGGGTCATCTCTGAAATTAGGCTTTTCATTCTCTTTCCCTTAAATTTGAGAAGTGGACAAAAGAAAATGAAAGGAAGATTTATTTTAGCTTTTTAACCTGTTTACACTAAGGGATTCCCTGGGTCACAACTGATTTTATTCTCATGAACAGCAGAAAAGAGGAGATATGCTCTCATCTCTTCCCACTCTCTACAGTATGAAATAGTGCAGTGATTTCCACTTAGTGGGTTCAAGACCTCCATCCAAAGAGTTCACACTAAACCTTCTTTAAAGACACCCTAAGCAATAAATAATTGCCCAATTTAAATATATATTTTTTCTCTGTGACCACAGGCATGTATTGTTTGAAGCAACATTGGCTTGTTTTTTCCTGCAGTTGATCTGGCACTTTGGGGGATGAAGTTATCGCCAAAATTATTGTAAGCATTTAATAAATGAATTTAAAGGAATATTATGAATATATTAAATCACCCTAGGAGTTCATAAAACATTTGTTATTGTTGTTAAAAGCATTTAAAGTAACAAAAGGAATCTAGACTTAGAATTAGAGTCCCGTACTTGAAGCCAGGGCTATTTGGGTTCAAATCTCATCTCAGGCTTTTATTAGTTGTGTGACTTGAGCAGATCTTCTGCCTCAGTTTCATCATCTGTAAAATGGAGAGGTTGGTCTCTAAGTTTCCTTTTATCTCTTGATCTGCTATCCTGTGTACTGCTCCTCTAGACGTTGCACTAACTTCCCAGATGGTCTCTGTGGATCCAGAGACTCTCCATCCACCTCTTCCTCACCCATCCCTGATGTCACAACTGATAAAGTGATATTCCCAGAACAGAGTCTGACCACATCACTCTTGTGACTCCCTTGTTTCTCAATACTAACTCCTCCATTTGTCCTTTAAGGTATATTTTTTCTCCAGCTAACATTTCCAAGCTTATTAAACATTACTTCACCCCAGTCCCACTCTACTGTCCATCCAAAATGGCTTTCGTATCTCTCATCTGCATCTCAGCATTTTGCCTGTTCCCAGAAGGCTCTCGCTCTTCATTTCTTATAGCTTAGCAAATTATGACCTGAGGACCAAATCTACCCTATAACTTATTTTCATATGGTCCAGGAGCTAGGAATGATTTTTTATATGTTTAAATAAAACAAGGCTTTATTTAAACACATAAAAAAGTACTCTGCTGAATGGAACTGTTATTTCATGTATTTATTTAAAATTTTAAGCACTTTTCTTCTCCTCAGCTACCTCGATTAGTGGTCAGAAAACTATTTCCTATAGGCCAAACCCAGGCCACTACCTGTTTTTGTCAGAACTTAGAATGTTTTTATATGTTTAAAGTTTTAGTATTAATTTGATTAATATGATAAAATTTAATAAAAAAGAGGTTTTAAAATTTAAATATGTAAAAACTATTTTTAGCTCACAGGCTATATAAAAATAGGCAGTGGCCTAAATATGGCTTGCAGGCCAGAGTTTGCAATCCCTTGTCTAGATAAGGAATTGCAGAATTGAATTAGCTCAAAGAAAATGCAAAATACACTAAATCAGAGAAACTACCCCAAATGTTCATATGGATTATTTGTGTTCAACCTGTGTCAGAGCATCTCTGAGCTCCTAGTGGTCTGCTCAGCCACAGTTGTACACACTGCAACTTGATTCTAAAGGAGTGATGTCATTTTGGAACTCTTCAGAATTGGGCAACAAGGCAGTAAAAGAAAAGACCAGCCATTAAAATTTTAAATAATAAAAAAATTATCAATTCAATATATCAACATAAGAAATCTAAGCAGCTGACCAGCTAATGTTTAACTAGTTTGGTGGTTCTTATTGCTTCTTACTTACGTGATGAGCTTGTTATTATTTTTCAGTTGTCTATGACTCTTCATGACCCCATTTGGGATTTTCTTGGCAAAGATAATGGAGTAGCTCACCATTTCCTTCTTCAGCTCGTTTTACAGATGAGGAAACTGTGGCAAGCAGGATTAAGTGACTTGCCTTCTCTATCCACTGTGCCATGTAGCTGCCTCTTGAGTTATGCCCTTAAAAAAAAAATCCAGTTTTCCCTTCTATATCATGACTTTCCCACCACTGCATATGTTGTGAGTCAGCATAAAAAATTAAATTTAAAAATTACATATAAACACATAAATATTAAACAATGTAAATATTGAAACTTTAAACATGTGGAAACATTCTGAAATTTGGAGGGAAATTTTGTGAAAGCTGCAGAGCATATGACCAAATACTTAACCCAAATTTTACAATATGATACTGTAAACACCCCATAAAAGAAAAAGAAAAAATTCAGTCTTCTCTTATGCAAAGAGATAGCCAAAATTTTGCATGGATTTCCCAGATTGTGGGGGCACCATGCCCCTAACCCCTATGATATGGAAAAGAGACTATACTACCACAGGGCAGTACATGATGAATTATAGACAAAAAGTACAATTCTGTCCCTGCCTTTCCAGCAGTCATAATTGAGGTGAAGCAATCAGAGCTTTGCCTAGAGTTTGGCAACTTTTTTTAGGCAATAATTCTTAAATAGTAGTGTAGAGAAAAGAGGAGTTTTGGGAATTAAAAGACAATTTCAATTTAATAATGCTGACTAGTCTTGTGACTTTGGTCCAGTCACTTTTAACTTCACTGGGCTTCAGTTTTCTCAGCTATAAAATGAGGATTATAATACAGGACCTCAGTCACAAGGTTGTAAAGAAAAGCGCTTTGTAAATCTTAGAGTCCTTCACAGATGAATTCCTTTATTCTACCTGTTTGACATTGGAAGTCTTGATAAAGTTGTTCCTGGGAAACTCTCCTTTCAGGACTAAGTCACTGGATTGCAGATTTATTTTGCAGATAAAGAAACTGAAGCCCACTTAGCCAATGTCACAATGTTGCAGGCAGCAACACTGAGGTTCTGAAGTCTGGTTACCCTTCCTGAGGTATCTTATGCAACACAGCCACCCTTGGATGCTAGGACATCCTTGCTCAAAAAAGACCTCCAGGTAGGCTAGACCATGATGCTTTCCTCCCATGAAGCTCACAACCAGTCGTGGGGAGAATAAGTCTTAGAACATATTCAGTCTTCAGCCCATAAAAAGAGCTCCTGCTTGGATCAGACCCAACCTACAACTAAAGGAGTGGTACCGGATAATGATGAAAAGCATTCTGATTTGCTGAAAGCCAGAAAGAACTGGTGATTCAGGAGGTGCTGAGCCAGAGCCCAGTGCCAGGGAAGATCCACTGATCTCTCCATCTCTTCTCCTTTCTGTTTTTTTTTTTTTTTTCTTTTTTCTGAGGCTGAGGTTAAGTGACTTGCCCAGGATCACACATAGGAAGTGTTAAGTGTCTGAGATCAGATTTGAACTCGGGTCCTCCTGAATTCAGGGCTGGTGCTCTATCCATTGAGCCACCTAGCTGCCCCCTCTCTTCTCCTTCCTGGTGTCTGAGTGAGACCCCAACAGCCGTGAGCGTCCAGCTGTTATAGGTCTGTCAGTACGGGGCACCTGCTTCTTTCATGTTTATTCTTTCTTGATCTTAAGGGAATGAATATTCCGAAAAGGACGTGTGTGTTTGGGAGACTGGCACTGGCCACAAAGTCAGTGGAAGAGCAATGGTCGCGGTAACAAAAGAAAGCACCTATGGTAGAAAAAGAAAGGCAGTCATGGGAAGCCAGGGGCCAGCTTCATGGAATGAGACCCTTCTTCATAGACAGAAGTGCTGACTAATAGGAAAGTACTAATCCTTGAAGTTTAAAAGGGGAAATTTATGAGGATTTTATGTAGGGAGAGAAGGACGTTCACTTACCAGGAAATGTCACACGTTTCTCTAATTTAATTTTGAGCCGACTCTTGCAAGGGACTTTGTACATGCGAGGGGAGAGTATGGAGTCAGTTGGAGATGTTTTATATCCACTGTTCTTGATATAACTTCTTATAAAATATCCTTTTCTAAGTGCTAATGGAGTTCAACTGATTCTGATTCATAACATGGAGCACATCAGTGGGAGCTTGTGAGTTAGAGCAGTGGAAAACTCAGCCCTTCTGTATCTCCCCTTTTACCCCCAAGTCCCAGTAAAAGTAGTTATTTATAATCTGGAGCCTCAGTCTACCAGTATGAGAGCAGATTGGAGGAATGAGCCCAGAGGTGCTAGAGTATCAGAGATGTGCAAGGGTTTCCGGAGATGTGTAGTTTGACCTCTTTACATGGAGTGATTTGTGCAAAGTCACAAGAATAGACAGTATCAGAGTTAGGATTTGAAGTCAGTGTTCTTCACAATATACAGGAGCCCCCAAATGGCTTTGATAGTTCTTCCCAGATCCCCTGCCACAGGGAATCTTAAGTGGGGTTCATGGTTTACTGCCAAGCGGCATGAGTCCCATTATAACATGTAAATGACCAGCAGCAAGTCCAGCAGAGTAATGGGGGGAGACGTGAGAGGAGATAGCCTGGTAGCAATTTACCCTAACCCTCTGCTCCCAGCCCCTTCAACGTTTCCCTCCCATGAATGCTTCTTTTCTCCTTCCCCAGTTCAGCCATCCTCACGGCTGCTTCCATTCGTATCCACAACTTTTCTCTTTTATTCCCTCCCAATGTTCACAAACTCAACCGTGTTGTGTGTGAGACGTGCTGCTGTGTGTGTGCTTGGTGCTGTCCCCCCACTCCCAAAGGCACCACACGTGCTTATTATTTTTAGAGCAAAAACAAATGGCAGCACCAGTGTTCTCTTGGGCTCTGGAAGCCTGGCTGGGGAGCTGGGGAGTTTGCAGCATCTCCATCCGCCTGAGCTGTGTGGGTCTCTGGTGACAGCCTGTGCCAGCAAAATGCCCCATTCCAGATCCTGGCAGCTTCCCCCAAGTGTGAAACAACAGCTCAAACAATGTAAATTCTTGTTCGTTTGTTCAGAACATGAATTAATTATGCTGAGAAAATTCCCTGCCCCTGGACCCTTCTTACTCTATTAGAAATAAGCAGCCCTCTCTTCTGTCAGGACCACAAGGAGGAGCGAACCGAGGGACTGAGGGCCTTGCCAGGGCCGGGAGGTGGCTGGAGGGTCCAGGGCAAAGCAAGAGCTCAGGAGATGGCCTTCACTTCTCATCTGTGGGTGTCTTCCTCCCCTCCCCCTCCTCCCCAATTCCTGAACAAGTCAGTCTTTCTGGGGACACCGTCTACCCGAACCTTTCCTCTCCATAAATGCAGTTGGGTTTCCACCTCCCAGCTCCATTGTTGTTTGTTGGCAGGGACTTTTGGCATCTCGTCTCTCAGGTATGTCAGGCCTCCTCATGCTTCAGTGCTGGGCTTGGCAACATCCTTCTCCATTATTTACTGTTCCTCCTCATTTAGCATCATCTGGGTTGGGAAGCTTTCTCTCTCCTTTCCTCCCCCCACCCTGCATCTCTGTCTCTTTTTTTCTTTCTGTCTCTTTCTCTGTGTGTTTCTGTCAATGGATCTGTCTCTCCTCTTTTCTTCTTCTCTTCCTCATCATCATTCTCCTCTTCCTCTTCTTTTCCTCCTCCCCTTCCTCTCTCTCTCTCTCTCTCTCTCTCTCTCTCTCTCTCTCTCTCTCTGTGTCTCTGTCTCTGTCTCTGTCTCTCTCTGTCTCTCCTCTCTTTCTCTCTTTCTCTGTCTCTGTCTTTCTCTGTCTCTCTCTCTCTGTTTCTCTCTCTCTGTCTGTCTCTCTTTCTCTCTCTCTCTCTCTCTCTCTCTCTCTCTCTCTCTCTCTCTCTCTCTCTCTCTCTCTCTCTGCCTGTCGGCCTCTTAATTCCTCCTTAACTACAAGATAAATAAGAGGTAAGGGGATAATCATGAAACATTGCTTTGCTGATAAATTCCTTAACATTTGTAATGGTTCCATTTTTACATGTTCATTATGATTTAGTACTTTAATCAACAATTTGGAAATACCTTTAGTGGACTACTTGGCGTCTTCCATCCAAACTCTAACGGCAACCATTTAACATCTTATTTAGTGGACAAACACTTGCTTCATGTTTTCTACATTCCAGACCGCTGGGCCACTCACTGTTCCCCCTATATGTGACCCCTCATCTTTCATCTCCATGTCCTTGGACAGGCTGTTCTTCATGCTTATTCTCCTAATCTCTGACTCTTGGAGTCCCTGATTTTCTTCAGATCTCAGGCCAGGGGTTGCCTGAGATCTATCCTGTTCCAAAAATCCCTTTGTATCTAATTTATGTATACAAGTTGTCTTCTCCCAGTAGAATGTAAGCTTCTTAATGCCCAGGACCATTTTCATTCTTATTTTTGTACCTCATGCACCTACCTTGACTCTTGTTAGATCCATAATAAAGACTTGTAGTGTAAAATTGAGCATTGTGCTAAGCACTTGAGGCAGAAACGCTAAAACCCACCAATCTCTGCTCAGGGCTCACTGCAGAAAAGAACTTGTAACAGGAAGTATAAAGGATCCAGGACTCCAGGACAGAGTAGAAAGTGTTCTGAACTTGGTATCATCAGACCTTATCATTGTTATAATCATTGAAATATGCATTCCAGGGAGCAGAGCAGTCCCAGGAAGTAGAAGGGAGACAAAGTTTATATAATACATCTTTCCTGCTATTAAGTTGTTTATTGTTAGGACAGAGGACAACAAGAGATCAGTCAATCAACAAATCTATTTTGGGCCAGGCTCTCAGCCCCTGGGTATAAAGATAGAAATGAAACAGTCCATAAATCCCAGAAGCTTATATTATTTTTTTAAAATTGATTTTTATGGTTATCATTTGTTTTTATGTTACCTAGATGTCCCCCTAGATATTTCTCTTCCTCATTTCCAGAGAATTATTCCTTATGACTTTTTTTAAAGGGGAAGAAAAGGAAAAAAATTCAATAAAACTAATTAGTATATCCAAAGAAAAACTCTGACCTGATATCTAATGATGCACATTCATGGACCCTGCCTGACTTCTGCAAAGAAAGAGGGGGAAATGTCTTCTCCTAGTCTCTCCTCGGGGCCAAGCTGATTCTTTATAGTCTTACAATATTTGATTACTATTGCTTTGTGAAGTACTTTTTTCCTTGATGTTGTAAGAGTCATTGTGTAAATTGTTTCCCTGGCTCTGATAACTTAAATTTTTATCAGTTTATGAAAAACTTTCCATGTTTCTCTGTATACCGCATGTTTGTTATTTCCTACAGCATAACATATTGTCCATTCTAATTCTATATTCATATGTCCTATCCATCTATATCTATATACATATCCATTCTATCTATATACATATCCATATATATCTATAAACATATCCATTCTAATATGCCTGTAGCATAATCTTTATTATTTAGGTCATGTACCTATTTTGAATTTATTGTGGAATATGGTATAAAATGTTGGTCTAAGTCTTTCTGTCAAAATGCTTTCCAAAATTCCCTACAGTTGTTACAAAAAAAGGAACTTTTTCCTAGATAATTTATGTTTCTATGTTTATCTAATGGTGGACAATTGTCACCCAACTGTATCACTTCATCTCTGTCTGGGGCTCAATTTCTTTATCTAAAAAGTTAGGGAGTTTATTTTGTGACCCTAGAAAAAATAATAATTCACATTTAGGTAGCCCTTTTAAGCTTGTTGAGTATTTCCTTACAATAGCCCTGGAAGGAAAAATGGCCAAATATCATTATCTGCCCCTGACATGATATGATACAAGACTCAGATAAGTAGTAAATTGTAAAACCACAATTTGAACCCAGATCTCCTGATCAGAGTTTCTTCTCTAGAGCTGTTTAAATAAAGATAGTAATATATATATCAATGAAATGGTTATATAGAATCATAGAATCAGAACTGAAGAGACTTCAGAATCATCTTGTCCAATCTTTTTTTTTTTTACTGAACAATAATAATGTATATGTAATATATGTTTAAATGTACTTATACACACATACTATACATGACCTGAATTTCTCTTTATAACTTTCATCATATATCAATACTTTATATATAATACTTTATAAGCTCCTTACTTTCCCTTTTTGTCTTTTTAAAGTTTTTTATTTTCAAAACATATATATATATGTATATATATATATATATAATTTCAGCATTCCCCCTTGCAAACCTTGTTCCAAATTTTTCTCCCTCCCTTCCCACCATCTCCTCTCTTAGACACCAAATGATCCAATACATGTTAAACATGTGCAATTTTTCTATACATATTTCCATTATTATGCTACATAAGAAAAATCAGATCAAAAAGGGAAAAATATGAGAAAGAAAACAAAATGCAAAAAAAAAAAAACCCCAACAAAAATTAAAATACTATGTTACGACCCACAATCATTCCCCACAGTCCTCTCTCTGTGCTCTTTTCGTCACAAGACCATTGAAATTGGCCTGAATCACCTCGATGTTGAAAAGAACTTCGTCCATCAGAATCATTGTATAATCTTGTTGTTGCTCTGTACCATGTACTCTTGGTTCTATCCACTTCACTTAGCATCAGTTCATGTAAATCTTTCTAGTCCTCTCTGAAATCATCCTTTTAGAAATGAGACTTTTGTCACAACCCTTGGATGTAAAATCCACCCCCTCCTAGTTTATTGCTTCCCTTCTAATCTTATCTGCATTGGTTTTGTTTATACAAAAACTTTTAATTTAATATAATCAAAATTATCCATTTTGCATTCCTAATGTACTCTAATTTTTTTGGGCCATAAATTTCTTTCTTCTCCACAGATCTAAGAGGTAGAAGACTGTCCTTTGTTCTTCTAATTTGCTTATGTAGCACTCTTTATGTCTAAATTATGAACCTATTTTAACCTTATCTTGGTATAGGGTTATTAGGTATGGGTCAGTGCCTACTTTCTTTTTTTTCCTGAGGCTTCGTGACTTGCTCAGGGTCACACAGCTAGGAAGTGTTAAGTGTCTGAGACCAGATTTGAACTCGGGTCCTCCTGAATTCAAGGCTGGTGCTCTATCCACTGCACCACCGAGCTGCCCCCTCCTAGTTTCTGATATAGTAATTTCCAATTTTCCCAGCAATTTTTGTCAAGTTGTAAGTTCTTATCTCAGAAGCTGGAGTCTTTGGGCTTATCAAACACTAGATTACTATGGTCATTAACTATTGTATCTTGTGAATCTAACCTATTTCACTAATGGACTACTTTATTTCTTAACCAGTGACAAATGTTTCTGATGACCACTGCTTTGTAATATAGTTTTAGATCTGGTATAGCCTAGGCCACCTTCATTTGCATTTTTTTTTCATTTATTCCCCTGAAATTCTTGACCTTCTATTCTCCCAGATAAACTTTGCTATTATTTTTTTCTAGTTCTGAAAAACATTTTTTTTTTTTTTGTGAGTTTGATTGGTTTGGCACTGAATAAGTAATAATTTAGGTAGAATTGCCATTTTTATTCTATTAGCTCTATTTATTCATGAGCACCCGATATTCTTCCAGTTGATTAGATCTGACTTTATTTATGTGGAAAATGTTTTGTAATTGTGTTCATCTAGTTCCTGACTTTGCCTTGGCAGGTAGACTCCCAAATAGTTTAGATCAACTATAATTATTTTAAATGGAATTTCTCTTTGTAGCTCTTGCTGCTGGACTTTGTTGGTAACATATAGAAATGCTGCTGATTTATATGGATTTATTTTATATCCTACAACTTTGCCAAAGTTGTGAATCATTTCTAGTAGTTTTTTTACTTGATTCTCTAAGTATACCATCATATCATCTGCAGAGAATGATGATTTGGTCTCCTCATTACCTACTCTAATTCCTTTAATTTCTTTTTCTATTGCTAAAGGTAATATTTCTAATACAATATTGAATAGTAATGGTGATAGTGGGCAAGCTTGTTTCACCCTTGATCTTATTGGGAATGATTCTAATTTATCTCCATTACATATGATGCTTGCTGATGGTTTTACGTAAATGCTACTTATCGTTTGAAGGAAAACTCCATTTTTTCTTATGTTCTCTAGTGTTTTTAATAGGAATGAGTGTTGGATTTTGCAAAATGCTTTTTCTGCATCTATTGAGTAATCATATGATTTCTGTTAGTTTGGTTATTGATATAGTCAATTATGCTAATGATTTTCATAATATTGAGCCAGTTTTGCATTCCTGGTATAAATCCTACTTGGTCATGGTGTATTATCCTGGATAACTTGCTGGATTCTCTTTGCTAATATTTTATTTAAGATTTCTGCAACAATTTTCATTAGGGAAATTGGTCTATAATTTTCTTTTTCTGTTTAGATCCTATCTGGTTTACATATAATAGCCATGTCTGTGTAATAAAAAGGAATTTTGTAGGACTCCTTATTTCCCTATTTTTCCAAGTAGTTTACATAGCATTGGAATTAATTATTCTTTGAATGTTTGATAAAATTCACATGTAAATCCATCTGACTTGTTCAATTTTTTTTTCTAAAATGGAACTATTTAAATAATATATTTCCTCTATTAATTTGGGCAATCTATATTTTTGAATATATAGATCCATTTCACTTAGGCTATCAGATTTATTGACATATAGTTGGGCAAAATAACTTCTAATTATTGCTTTAATTTTTTTCTTCATTGATGGAAGTTCATCCTATTTATTTTTGATACTAACAATTTGATTTTCTTCTTTCTTTTTTCTAATCAAATTAACTGAAGTTTTATCCATTTTCTTGGTTTTTTCATAAGATCAACTCTTAGTTTTGTTTATTAGTTCAATAGTTTTGTTACTTTCAGTTTTATTAATCTCCCCTTTTATTTTCAGAATTTCAAATTTGGTATTTAATTGGGGTTTTAAAATTTGTTCTTTTTCTAGCTTTTTTAGTTGTATGCTCAATTCATTGATCTTCTCTTTCTCTATTTTGTGCGAGTAAGCATCTAGAGATAGAAAACTTCCCTAAGAATTGCTTTGGCTGTATCCCATAAATTTTGGTATGTTTTCTCATTATTGTTATTCTCTTGGATGAAATTATTAATTGTGTCTATGATTGATTGTTTCATCTACTCATTCTTTAGGATTAGATTATTTAGTTTTCAATTAATTTTTGGCCTATTTTTTCCTGGCCCTTTATTACTTGTAATTTTTATTGCATCATGATCTGAAAAAAATGCATTTATTATTTCTACCTTTCTCCATTCAATTTTGAAGGTTTTATGCCTTAATACATAGTCAGTTTTTGTGTAGGTTCCATGTACCACAGGAAAAAAAAAAGTATACTGCATTTTGTCTCCATTCAATTATCTCCAAAGGTCTATCATACCTAACTTTTCTAAAATTCTATTTACCTTCTTAACTTCTTTCTTATTTATTTTGTGGTTTGATTTATCTAGTTCTGATAAAGCAAGATTGAGATCCCCCACTAGTTTTGTTGTCTAATTATTCTTGCAGCTCTCTTAACTTTTCCTCTAGGAATTTGGATGCTATACCACTTGGTGTATATAGGCTTTGTATTTATATTATTTCATTATCTATGGTATCCTTTAGCAAAATGTAGTTCCTCCTTATCTCTTTTAATTAAATCTATTTTTTGCTTTTTCTTAGTCTGAGACCAGGCTTGCTACCCCTGCTTTTTTTTAAATTCAGCTGAAACAATATAGATTCTGCTCCAGCCTTTTACCTTTCCCCATTTGTATCACTCTGCTTTAAATGTGTTTCTTGCAAACCACATATTATAGGATTCTGGTTTTTATTCCAGTCTGCTATCAACTTCTACTTTATGGGAGAATTCATCCCATTCACATTAACAGTTGAAATTACTCTGCATTTCCCACCATCTCATTTCCCCAAATTATAGTTTTTTCTTTTCTTTTCCCCGTTTACCTCTTCCTCAGTGTTTTGCTTCTGACAACAACCTCCCTCAAACAGCCCTCCCCCTTTATAGCCCCTTCCCCCTTTCTTATCCCTTTCCCCTTCTACTTCTCTTTTCCCTACAATTAGTCTCCCCCCTTCCTTTCCCCTTTCATCTTGTCCAATCTTTTCCATTACAGATCAAGAAACTGAGGTTCAGAGAAATAATGAGTTTGCTCAAAGTCATAAAAGTAGTAAGCAGTGAAAATTGGGATCTGAATAGCCATGAGTATAGTTGATAGTGCTGGAGTTGGAGTCAGAAAGACTGAGTTCAAATCCTGCCTCAAGTACTTACTAGATATGTGACCCTGGGCAAGTCACTTCACCCTATTTGCCTCAGTTTCCTCATATATAAAATGAGCTGGAGAAAGAAATGGCAAATCCCAGTATCTTTGTCAAGAAAATCCCAAATAATGAATACAAAGAGTTGTACATGCTTAAATCAACTGAAAACTTCTCATCATTGCCTATTCTCTTCAAATGAGTTCAACTATTTTAAGTACTTACTATGTGCTTGGTACTCTATTTTCATAAGGAAACTACTTACTATCCTTGAGTATCTAGACCTTAATCAATTGGGAATGTTTTTCTTTTGGAGATCTTTAAATGCCCCAGAAAATAGCCTGCATTTGAAGTTCCATTGATACAATTAAATAACCTGTTTTGTAGAACTTTCCCAGAAATTGCAAATAGTTCCTTAAACAAACTAGTGAAATGTACAAACTAATTTACTGGTCTGTAATTTCCTAGCAAATCAGTAGGTTCCCTAATAAATACCAGCAGAATACTGGCATGGGTCCAGCTTCAGAGGCACTTTTCACAACTGTACAAAAAGTGAGTTTGTAAAAACCACATTGAAAACCTCTCATATCTTCCTTTTTTCTCAATGTCATTGGGGACCATTTTCTCCTCCAGAGAAATCCTTAAGTTTGCAATAAACTGAGACTTGAAGGCTCATCTCATCTGATTCTTTTATTTTAACAATGAAGAAACTGAAATCCCAGGGAAAAAAAAAATTGCTTGGAGTTGTTGGTAGGGTGGGATGAGGGGGAATGTAAATGGCACAGCTGGGATTCCAGCCCAGGTCCTTTGAGCCCAGGCTCCACCCTTTCTCCTTTGTGCCTCACTGGTTACTCCCTAGAGAGCCTTTTGGAAAAAGCCCCTGGACCCTCCATTGATATTTTCATGCTCCTTTATCTGGCCCCCTAAAATCTGATTGGAAACAAAAGGCTGCTCTTTTCTTCTTTTCTGTTGCTGTAAGCAATAACTTGCTCCTGCTCTCAGATTCTCTACCTTTCTTAATTGGGCCAATCTGTTCCCTTGACATTTAGCCATCGCATATATTCTTCCAAAAGCCCTTTCTTGTCAGCTGAGATATTCTCAACTGTCTTGAGCACATTTTTCATTTGGATATCTTAAAGTGGTTTTCTACTAGCTTTTGCCTTTAAAAAAAAAATCACCTACTTCATTCTCCCATTTCCAGATTCTCTCCCTTTTCCCATCCTTCCAAGTCCCTTCATCCCATCTTTAAATTATACATATATATAAATAATTTTAATGGCTTCTCTATTTATAGAGGGACAGGGACTTTTTGCTGTGATGACAAGAATGTAGGGCAAATGTCATCAGTTCTAATGCCTTGCCCCTGGAATGTCTGTAAGTTTGCATACTCAGCCCTCCTAGATAGTTAGGATGTGGGAACAGAGGGAGGAGATGGTGATAGGAATGGAAAGGATTTGTTTACATATGTTTACCTCCAGCACCAGAAAGACTTAGTGGGAATTTCAGATTGCTTGAGGGGGTTTGTGTCATTTATTTTGGGGTGGATAAAAAGTGAGAGGAATTTAAACATCAGGATCCAGTTAGGCATGAGAACTGGGGGACCTCTGGGGCAAGGGGGAGACCAAGTAGAACAAGTCTAGAAGCTGTTATTCTGTTGGATGGGTGTGGTGAGATACAAACAAACAAACAAACAAAAAAACCTACTGATTAGTCCCAGAGCATGCAGATCTGGTATTGTCTTACAAAAGAATAACAACATTCTCCAGCCAGAAAAAAACAAGCAGAAGCAGCAGATGACATCCATCTGCTGAAGAAGAATGGAACAGCAGCATAGGTGGGAGGCAATGACAGCAGCAAGTGCTGTCCAGATGCCTGAAACACATCTCAAACTTTTGCTCTGCCTGTGGCTCATGTACCCGAACATTGCAGATCGTCAGCCTGGGGTAGGGGGTTGACTCACTCATAAGATTAATACAGAGCAGTACATGCAAATAACAGAAGGTGGGTCTCTTATGTTTGACTTGTCTTCTCATTTCTCATTCTCTGTCTTTGTACCTTTGTGCCTGACGTCCAATCCAATGATACAATAAACATGTATTTAAAATACAGTTAATAAAAAGAAAGATGTTTCAGAAAACGTATCATCTAAGTGGGAAGCTGGGGAGACAACACACAAAAGGAGGCAGGAAAGTGAGATGGATGGACACTAAGGAGCTCTTCATATAAGGGCATCTTGTCCCATGAAATTGAAACCCTGCAGAGCAACAGATCCAAACCAGAGGGAGCTCTAACTTCTTCCATCTACAAAGGAAGCCATTGGGAGGAGTCTGATATTCCACCCTCCAGTCCTACAATCAGAAGGAAGAGGAGGTTGAGGGAGAGAGTGTCAGTCAAAGCTTGAGTTAACAGCCTGATAACAAGATTAGAAATTATGAGTTTATACTGAGAGGAGCATTTTATCCTACATACCTTCCCCTTTCCCCAGGTCAAAGATGTGATCACCTCTTTATCAGGATGGCCTTGGCATGTATTCCTGTGCCTTGATATGGATTATTTCTTTTCTTCTTCTCCTTCTTCTTCTCCTTCTTCTTCTTCTTCTTCTTCTTCTTCTTCTTCTTCTTCTTCTTCTTCTTCTTCTTCTTCTTCTTCTTCTTCTTCTTCTTCTTCTTCTTCTTCTTCTTCTTCTCTTCTTCTTCCTCCTCTTCTTCCTCCTCTTCTTCCTCCTCTTCTTCCTCCTCTTCTTCCTCCTCTTCTTCCTCCTCTTCTTCCTCCTCTTCTTCCTCCTCTTCCTCCTCTTCTTCCTCTTCTTCTTCTTCTTCCTCCTCTTCTTCTTCTTCCTCTTCTTCTTCCTCCTCCTCCTCCTCTTCCTCCTCCTCCTCTTCTTCTTCTTCTTCTTCCTCTTCTTCTTCTTCCTCTTCTTCCTCCTCCTCTTCCTCCTCCTCTTCTTCTTCTTCCTCTTCTTCCTCCTCCTCCTCTTCCTCCTCTTCTTCTTCTTCTTCTCCTCTTCTTCTTCTTCCTCTTCTTTTTCTTCCTCTTCTTCTTGTTCTTCTTCCTTCTTCTTCTTCTTCTTCATTAGGCTCAGATATAGTAGCCTTTCTTATCTCAAAGAACAAAATTCTTGCTATGAAGTACATTTCTAGAAAATAGGGATTTCATCTGAATCACCTTGTCAACCATAGACCATAACAATAGGACTGGTCTTACTGCAGATGATGTAAATGGCTATTGCCTAATGTAATAATCATTTAAGAAATGTTTATTAATTGATTGGTTGTTTCATTAGAGAGCCTAATAAAAATCCTTTTCATCCAAATATATCATTTATTCAAGAGCTACAGTAGAGTATTTCACAGGTAAAATCCCTTCACTAACAAACAATTATTTCAATTGGACTAAGCAATGATGACTCTAGGGGCTCTTTCAAAAAGCAAATACTCTAGAGAGATAACACACTTGGTATCTAATATCTTAGCAATAATTCAGTGAATATTTATTGAACACCTCCTGGTACCGGGCACTGTGCTTGGCTCTGTGGAGAATACTAAGAAGATAAGTCATAGTTCTTGACTTCATGAAACTTAGATTCTAGTAGAGGAGATAAGCCATACACATAGATAATTATAAGTTCATATACAATGTGAAAGTGAACAAAGTTGATCAAGAGGACAAAATGAGGATTTAGGGAAGGCTTCAGGTAGAGGATTATCTTGTATAGTATGAAAGATCTGGAAAGAGAGCACGAGGAGGAAAGGGACATAGAGGACTCAGTAAGTGTTAAGAACAAACCTTTTTCTAATTTACAGTATTTCCTAGATCTTATTAAGAAGACAGGTTTATCTAAAAGTAATCCTTGTTTCAGAAGCTTTTTTTTTTAATTTTGCTAAAATGAAGGATGTAGATGTATTTTAGGAACTTCTAACTTATTGTGCTTGCTGCCCTCATTCCAGCTTCAAGGTATAGCACTCTTTCATTAGGGACATTAGTTCTCCTTAAGGGCACTCAGACTCACAAGGCTTCATATGATAGCAGTTTTATTTCTTGCCACAGTAAGGACTTAGAGCTGCAAGTTCAGGCTGATAGAAAGACCTCCCTTTCTTTTCCAGTGAGTTAACCTGCTTTGGTGATTGCACTATCCCATGACTTTTAAGTACTAGCTTGGGTATAGCCCAACAGTAGTGCCTGAGCCTTGCCCAACAACTCCTGTTCCCAGTCCTGTTGCCCTTTTGCTGGTCTCTCTTTGTGGTTCTCTATCATTCAGATTCTGTTGCTTCCTGCTCCTCAAAATTGTCACTGTTCTCAGCTCCAGTTTGTAGTTTCCTGCTGTTTGGTTTTCCTCTCCCAGGAGACTGTATCAGCTCTTGAATGAATTAACTGTGCAGAGGTGAACCTGGAATTCTACCGACTCTTACTGACCCTTTCACAATTCTGGGGTCAGAAAGTTTCCAAGCTATTGAAATCTTCTGTTATTTTAAACCTGGGTTTCCCAGTCTCACATACCCCACAGAGCATCTCCATATCATCATCCGGTAATTAAGAAGCCAATGGATATGAAGTTTCCAAATGAAGAAATGTATATCGACAACCACTTAAAAATTGCTTGAAATCATGAAGAATCAGATAATTGCACATTTAAACACAGATATCACTACACAGCCATTTTGTTTATTAGTTTTCAGGGCTTGTAAAGAGTTTGGGCTAGTTGGGATTTTTATGTTGGATTGAAAAATAATTATCAATAAAATAAAACAAAGCCATAAAACTCCAGATTCTATCTAATTGGCTACAGGGATGCTTTTCTGCTACAACATTCAATGAACCTCTGATCACTTTTTTACTCCTTCTTCTGGTATCTGAGCAGTGTATCTATCTCCTACATGGGCCACATTCTCACTGACTTATGTGGGAGTTTCAAAGATACTCTTATTTCCTTTCTTCTTGTCTTCCATTTCTTCTTCTCCTTCAGGAGCATCTGGATCAGGTTATAGAGGTTATCCCAGCTACTTCTTCAAAGATGTCTGAAAGCACACAGGGAGGAGGAGGGATGTGGCAGCTCTAAGCAGTTTCAGCAAGAGAATGCATTTGTGACTGAGAAGTGAGAAAGGTCTTATGCACAAATGTACCCTTGTCTGAGGCTGAGCCAACTGTATGCTTGGATCATGTTAATGTTGGGGGGTAGGATTACCATCATCATAATAATTTATATAGTACTTACCAAGGGCCATTCACTGTGCTGTGGGCTTTATAATTTCTATCTTATTTGATCCTCACAACAACCTTGGGAGATAGGTGCTTTTATTATCTTCATTTTACAGATGAGGAAACTGAGGCAAAAAGAGCTTAATTGAATTCCCCAGGGTCACACAGAACCAGTGAGTATTTCAGTTCAGGTCTTCATAATTCCAGGCCCAGTACTATAACCACAAAGCTACCTAGTCATTCACAGAGATGGAAGAGATTCAGAGCACTGGAAGAGTGCTGGTACATGTTTTAACAACCAGCTCTCCCTCACCCAAAACAAAACCTCCTCGCTTCCTTCTAATCTCAGTTAAAGTTCTACATTTTGCGAGAAGCTTTTATGCTAGTCCTCAGTCTTAGTGCCTCCCCTCTGAGATGATCCCCAAAGCTTCTATTTTATGTGTAAATAGTTGTTCATATGTTGCTTCTTGATTTATACAAGAAGCTCCTTGGGATCAGGGATTATCTTTAAGTGCACTTAGTATAGTCACTGGAGGTGCTTGATAAATGCTAGTTGACTGGTTGACTATTTTATTTTATACATCTAAAATGTTACTTTGGAAGGTCTGATGAGACTTACATGAATTGATGCTAAATGAAGTGAGTAGAACCAAGAGAACATTGTACACCACAAGAAAATTATGTGATGATCAATTCTGATGATGTGGTTCTTTTCAACAATGAGGGGATTCTGGCCACTTTCAGTGTTCTTATGATGGACAGAGCTATCTGCCCCCAAAGAGAGCACCGTGGAGATTGAGTGTAGATCACAATGTAGTATTTTCACTTTTTATTGTCATTTGCTTGTTTTTTGTTTTCTCTCTCAATTTCTTTCTCCTTTTTGATCTGATTTTTCTTGTGGAACATGATATTTGTGGAAATATGTGTAAAAGAATTGCACATGTTTAACATATATTGGATCACTTGAAATTGAGGGAAGGGGGTGGAAGGAAAGGAGGGAGAAAAATTTGGAACATAAGACTTTGTAAGGGTAAATGTTGAAAGTTATCTATATAGGGGTAGCTAGATGGTGCAGTGGATGGAGTCAGGAGGACCTGAGTTCAAATCTGATCTGAGACAATTCATCCTTCCCAGCTGTGTGACTCTGTCACTCAACCCCAATTGCCTCACACAATAAATAAATAAACTTAATATTAAAAAATTATCTATGTCTATGTTTTGAAAATAAAAAGCTTTAATCTGATTTTTCTTGTGCAGCAAGATAACTATATTTAACATATACTTTAACAGAGTTAACATGTATTGGACTACCTGCCATCTGGGGGAGAGGGAGGAGGAGAAAAGTGGAAAAAAAAAAAAAAGGTTTTGCAAGGGTCAATGTTGAAAAATTACCCATGCATATGTTTTGTAAATAAAAAGCTATAATAATAAAAAAAAAAAAAAAAGAAAAGAAAAAGCTTTAAAAAATAATAAAAAAGAAAAATATATTTTAAAAAATTATTCTGAGCTGGGGTCACCAGAATGAATGACCAGAGACACTAGAGAAAGCCTAGCTGGCCTCTTTTTCATGCAACAGTGGTTTGCTCCAATATCTTTTGAAAAGCTTAACTAAGAGTGTCAATTGGAACATTTCAATGGGCTCATCAATGGTTAGGGAGCTGAAAAATGCCAAGTACTACTTCTGTCTCCTGAAAGAAACCCTTTCCCCAAAGATAGTCATGAATACTGGACCGTATTGTTAGGAAACAGAGAGGAATGGATTTGCATTGCTAATGTGAATATTTGTCAATAAGGCATTTTTCATATGTTGGCTGTGGGATAAGTGTATGCAATTCTCAGCCTCATCTCTTGCTTCTGTCTAATGCTTTCCATCATAAATTTAGAAATTAAAAAGGCTTTAGAGGCCATCTAGTCTCCAGCTTCTTAAACTGTGATTGAAGACTCCATCATAACTGAATGTGGGAGTGGCAAAATTATGAGTTATTATCAGTAAATGTTTGATTTGTATATCTTATATACTTGGGGTCATGTGAAAATTTCTTGGGTGAAAGGGGGTCATGAGTGGGAAAAGTTTAAGCAGCCCTGATTTTAGTTCCATTCCTCATTTACTAATGAGAAAAATGAGACCCAGAGCAGTTAAATAACTCTCCAAAGTTATGTGAGCAGTACGTCACTGAGTCAAGATCTGAACTCAAGTCCTAGGCCTCTAACTTAATTGTTCTATCCACTGAACTGTGATACCTCCTGCTTTGCATTAGAATTTGCATCAGAATTCTCATCATTTTAAATTATTCCCTATTTATCCTGTATAAAACTTGTTTGTACATATTTGTTTATTGATTGGCTCCCTCCATTAGATTGTAAGCTCCTTGAGGGTAGGGACTGATTCTTGCCTCTTCTTGTATTGCCAATACTTAGCACAGTGCCTGGGACATAGCAGCCATATAATAAATGTTTATTGATTGACCAACAGAATCATATAATACTAGAACTAGAAGAAACTACAGAACAAAGACTGTTAAGAGCTGGAACAGGAGAGGAAAGAAAAGGGAATAAACATGCATTAAGCACCTATTATGTGCCAGATACTTACTAAGCACTTTATAAATATTTATCTCCTTTGATTCTCACAACAACTTTGGGAGGTAGGTGCTATTATTATCCCCATTTTACAGATGAGGAAACTTAGAAAAGTGAACATTAGAGCTGAAAAGAACCTTAGGGGGGAAAAAAGAATGTTAGCACAAAGAAATTTACATTTATAGGAGAGATTATTTAGACCATCTCCCTCACTTTATAGATAAGTAAATTGGGCCCCAGATAGAGTGATTTCCTAAAGGCCATATAACTAGAGCAGAACTAGGATTAGAAAACGGATCTTTTGACTATACCGTCTCTGTACAAAGAGCTGAGTTTATGAGCAACTAGAATTAGAAAATGCATTTTAAGAAAACTGAAGTTTTATTGACAGCTGTTTCTCCCTCCTCCCCCAATGCAGCTCTCCTGGATCACTGTCCTATTGTGGGAGAGGCTTGAAAAGCTCTATGGAACTATGAGCTCTACCTTTCATGGCAGGTTTCCCCAAGACAGACAAGTCATAGTGGAGAGTTGTGATAAAAAGTGATCCCCTGGAGAAGGACATGTCAAACCAATCTACTATCTTTGCCAAAGAAAACCCCATGGACAGTATTAAAATGATAAAAGACTTAACACCTGAAAGCATCAAGTTGACTGTCACTCAGATCATGAGCTTCTTATTGCACAATTCAGACTTAAATAGAGAAAGTGGGGGAGAAGCCATCAGACTGAATAGGTGTGACCTAAATTATATCCCTCATGAATATGAAGTAGAAGTGAAGAATAAGGGATTAGATCTTATAGATAAGAGTATCCCAAGAACTATGGACAGAGATTTTTGATATTGTACAGGAGGCAGCAACACACACACACACACACACACACACACACACACACACACACACACACACACACAAAACATTTCAAAGAAAAATAAGAGCAAGAAAGCAAAATAGCTGCTTTACAAGTAGCTGAGGAAAGAAGGAAGTGAACAGCTAGGGAGAAAGGGAATGATATACCCAGTTGAATACAGAATTCCAGAGAATAGCAAGGAGAGATAAGAAGGTTTTCTTAAACGAACAATGCAAAGAAATAGAAGAAAACAATAAAATGGGAAAGACAAGAAAATTAGAGATATCAGGGTGTACAGTTTCTTGCAAAAATGAGCATGATAAAAGACAAAAGTGGCAGAGGCTTAAAAGAAGTAAGAGATAAGAAGTGTCAAGAATATACAAAAGAACCATACAAGAAGGATCTTAGCATCACTAATGAATTCAGTGGTTATTTAGAGGTGGACAGCCTGGAGAACGAAGTCAAATAGGCCTTGGGAGGCTTATGGAGATGTGAGTGGGATTCCGGTTGAGCTGTTTAAAATACTAAAAGATGGTGCTGTTAAAGAGTTGTATTCAATATGCCAGCAAATTTGAAGAAGTCAACATATATATCATTTGTATTAATATAGTATTAATATGTATTGATATAGTATAATTATATATTATATATATAATGTATTAATATAGACCACTATATAGGAAAAGATCCATTTACATCCCAATTCTAAAGAAAGGGAATGCCAAAGTATTTTTCAAATTACCTAACAATTGTGCTCATTTCACATGTCGGCAAAATTATGTTTAAGGTTCTAGGTCTGAGCAATATGTGAATTGAGAATAACCCGAAGAGGATGCTGGTTTTCAAAGGGGCAGAAGAACTAATTATCAAATTGCCAATATTCACCAGATTGTGGATAAAGTAAAGGATTTCCAGAAAAAACAACGACTTCTTCACTGAACACAACAAACCTTTGGCTGTGTGAATCACAACAAAACGGGAGTACCAAATCATCTCGTCTCCTGAGAAACCTGTATGTAGGCCAAGAAACAATAGTTAAAACAGAACATGGAACAACCAATTAGTTTAGGATTAGAAAAGAAGTACAAGACTATATATTATCACCCTATTTAACTTATATGTTAATTTAACATATATTTGTGTTATATACATATACACATATCATACACATATACATTTAACTTAACATATATGTTTATTTAACTTATATCATGGGAAGTGCCAGGTTAGATGAATCAGAAGCTAGAATTAAAGTTAATTAGAAGAAATATCAAAAATTTCAGATACCAAATGATACTGCTTTGATGGCAGAAAGTGAAGAAGAATTAAGAAGCTTCTTGATAAGAGTGAAAAAGGAGAGGGTAAAAGCTGGCTTGAAGCTTAACACCCAAAACTAAGATGTTGGCAACTGGTCCCATCGCTTCCTGGCAAATGGAGAGAGAAGAAATGGAAGCAGTGTCAGATTTTATAATCTTGGGTTCAAAGGTCATTATAGACAGGAACTATATCCGTGAGATCAAAAGACAGTTGGCCCTTGGAAGGAAACTATGGCAAATCTGGACAGCATACTAAAAAAACAGAGACATCACCTTGCCAACAAAAGTTTATATAGCCAAAGCTGTGGTATTCCATATCTCTGAGAATTTTGATTTTGAGATCTTTCCAAATCCTTAGCCTTCTCTATGGATTTTCTTTAAGTATTGACTTTAATGTCTTTAAAGTATTCTTTAAGTATTAAGTATAATAAAGTATTGATTTGATCTCCTTGCTGCCCAAGGGATTCTGAAATCTTCTCCAGCATGATATTTTG